>NC_088284.1:35374691-35675003 GCF_036013445.1 Caloenas nicobarica
TAGCAGAAACACCCTGGTGAAGCATGGAAAAAAAATCAATTCTCTGGAGGGCAAATTCATGCAAAAGCAACATAAAAGGATGAACTGCTTGTGTGAGAGGAATCAATATTCACATGCAAATGAAGTCCCTGAAGTTTATGAAGCAGTCCCATGCTTAAATGACTCACTCTGGAATAATCACGTGAAGTTTCAGCTCTAGTTTATTCTGCCACAGGGAGTTTTGAAAGCTTTCTTTCGCCCTGCATTTTTTATGACTAAAGGGTTTGAGGAAAGTACGGCAACTGGAAAAAGGGGGGCTTTGGGATCACTTATACATGAAAACATGTTTTGCCCCAGAACTAGGAGTCTTGTGAAATAAAACTCAGGTTATGTTAAACATTTTGCACTTGCACTTTCAAAAATCTCTTTCATGTTCTTCTAAAATGTTATTAGTCTTAAGTCAGTAGAAGGATGTAGATCAATAGTCAAGGGAAGCCATGAAAGATTTTCATGGACTTGAAAAAGGTTTCTCTGGAGCTTTGGACTAATTTCACAACAGCTGCCTGCAATATAAGAAGAGGGCCTTTTGCTTTTAAAAAAAAATAAAAATAAAAATAAAAAAAATAAAAGGAAGCCAGTAGAGGTGATGCATCATGTTGAAAAATACATGCTGTTTGTAAAGCCCTGTTTTTTGGTTCCTAGTCTTTGTTTTGGTTTAAGTCTATGCGGAAAGAGGGTGGAAACTTGTACTTTCAAAGACAAAAGGGACTAGATTATAATGATGCCTTTCATCTCTAGAGCAGTTAGCTGGGGGGCGGAACAAAACATTTATTCAAAAAATGAGTTTAAAAGGCTTTATCTAAAACATATACACTGTTGAGTGAACTTCTCTGCTTTTTCCCGTTAAAAAAGATCCTCCTTTCATACAGGTCTTCATGAATCTGCCTAATCATAAAAGGAGCACATTTCTATTTCTTTACAGAGACCTTTATAATTTTTAGCAGGTAAGACAGTAAGTGTTCACTTTGAAGTAGCTAGTCAAATCATTAAAATTAAATTTTAAGCTCCAAATCCAGCACCACTGAATGTAATGAACTTTGAAAAATGACCTCAGAGTAGAAAGACATAAGCTGAGGAACTTAAAAGACCCATTCTCTCAGCATTAAGAGTTCATGCTTGGTTTATAGTATTAAAAGCTGGAGATGATCAAATCGGGTAGTCTGACCTCCTGGAAACCTGTCCGCATGAAAGCTGTCTATGTTACACTATTAACATATGCCTTATGCACTAGGTTGTTTCCTCTAACACTCAAGACATTCATACTATTAGTATAGAAGTCAACCTTTCTTTATGCATTCAGATTTGGTATGAGGAGTGTAGGATACAGACATGAAATTAAGAGTGAACAGCTCTGACTGATAGAAAGAGCTCAGCGTCTGTGGTCATCTAATCCTTGCAAGTGGGCCCAGGCTTGATGCTAAGAGCCGAACTAAGTGGTTCAGCATATCACTGGTTATGGTTTGATGCTGATAAAGCAATCATTACAGTAAAACTTACTAATTAGTAAGCAGAGTGTCTCCAGAACCTAAAGTTTATATTAGTCTATGAAGTCTCTCCATGTAAAATTTTAATAATTCTGCAATTCATGCCCCTCCACTTGGAATACTGGGGGGATATCCTGGGTATTTTTATGTGCATTATACAAGTTGTAGCTCATTTTTTTTTTATTTCCCACGTGGAGCTGACATATACAATATTAAAAGCTGTTCATGTTCTCAATATATTCAGAATTTTAATGAGTAAAATTGTAGAATCGTAGAATAATTTATGTTGGAAGAGACCCTCAGATAAATTCCAGATGATGTTGTAAAATTACATAGGTATTTCCAAAAAAGGGAAGGGGTTTCCCAGTTTCTTTCTTAGTAAATTAAGCAAACTTTTTTCAATACTTGCCAGAAGCAACATTTACCAAACGAAATTGCATCTTGCTTTGCTTTCTTTAATTACAGTGGAGCCAGGTTTGCAGTTCCTCAGTTTCCTCCTGGAGGAATCTGTTCCCACAGCAAATGCAGCAAAACTTACATGAAAAGCTGAAGCCTGCTATTCTTAACTGTCAGCTCAGCCTTGATAAACTACAGAGTAAGAGGGATGAACTATCCTTTCTTTGCACATAGTTTTAAATACTTGCATACTGCTTAATATGCCTGAATGCATTTCACACCATGAAGTGAGCATTCTTCACTTGTTTCCACTAATCATTAGTGGATACACTTTGAAGATGATCAAATAGCTAGAGGATGTGACTAAACAATATAGCAGGTAAACTATTTTGGCCTTGAGGATATGTTTGTGTCTGCCTATTGAAATATAGAATAACATGTGTCACCTAGAATAATTGGCAGACCAATATCCCTACAGAAAGACGGCACATTAGAGGGCCTAGGTTACTCTGAAGAAATGTTTGCTGAGTGAATGATATGTGCAGGTTTTTTTCCAAGTGGGAACATCCCATCCTCTAAATTCATGTCTCATCTAGCCTGATTCAGGTTCAGAGTATGGATTTTGCATTAAAATGTGTACTAAGTAGATCTTCTTAGACTTTACCATATTACTTTTATTCTTCTGGAACAGCACTTCTGAGAATCCCATTACAGAAGAGAAATTGCAAGCTAGTTGGGTGAAGAAATACAAGAATATCCATATATTATAGTTCTTGTTTCAGGACTTGAGGTAAAATTTTAATTACATTACAGTTCATGCTCCAGCACTATTTTTTTATTTAAGTTAGACAATCACTGAGTAAAAAACTCCACAAACCACCTCAGGAGCAGACAGTGGTTAAGTCACACTCCTTTTTTTCAGAGAACACTTTAAAGTCTGGTTTCACAGCCATTTCTTCCTTTCTGGCTGAATTAACTTTACATTCCTTGCTACAAAACTTACACAAAGCTGGAGGAGACTTCCTCTACCCTCCTTCCAACCTGGTCTAGAAGTGCTGGGTAAGGGATCCTTACAGAAGTATGTGGGTTTGAACTCCATCAGTCTCAGATTAAAACTAATGCCTGAATACATGCCCTGGCACTGTTGTTAATACCTGAAAGGTGAGAACCACATCTCCCCTAGCAATCATTATTCAAAGGAAATACATTATCCATTCCAAGTGAAAAATCATGGAAGTTCTGGATCCTGAACAGAGGGAGAAATTACTTGTAATCTTTTGATGGGTACCTGGAACTTGTAAAATTAGTGAAATCATAGACACTTTATGTTTAGTTTTCAATATTAGTTCAGCTGTTGCATTTTCTCATTCAGCATGTAGGGAAACCAGCCTGAGGTGCCTGCCTCATGCTGTGTATGCTAGGGCAAGTTAATAGAGGTCACATCACTGACTCAGTCCATTCTGGGGGTCAGAAACTGCATATACCTTTTCCTCTGTTCTCAGACGTACTACCTTTAAAATCCTGAGGCACTTCTAAAATTGGCACCCTTAAGCAAAACTTTTCTGAGGATGCAGATGCTTTCACATGTGTAAATGCATTTCATATGAAAACAAGCCTTGAGGAGTCTAAAGATTAGCAAAAGTCTTTTTCTAATGGAGCTTGATTTTTATTTCTCTTAATTCTAGTGAACGCAATTTTGAAAGGGAGAGAGACAGAGAGACAGAGACAAAGAAAGAGAGAAAGAAAGAGAGAAAGAAGGAAAGAAGTAAAGGAAAAGAAAGGAAGGGAAGGAAAGAAGGGAAGGAAGGGAGGAAGGGATGAAGGAAGGGAGGAAGGAAGGAAGGGAGGAAGGGAGGGAGGAAGGAAGGAAGGAAGGAAGGAAGGAAGGAAGGAAGGAAGGAAGGAAGGAAGGAAGGAAGGAAGGAAGGAAGGAAGGAAGGAAGAAAGGAGAAGAAAGGTCTTACATTAGGAACCATCATGTACTGATAAGGTGTGACTAAAAGAAACAGATGCTGAATAGAGATACAGGTCTTCCTGAGATACTAAAAGGAGGTAGTTTCCTCAGTTTTCTCCATGCTTTCCTCTTGCCCTCAGAGACTGTATTATTAATGAGACCTCTTCCCCCATGTAGTGTCTGTTGGACAGTGTCTAGCACAATGACTGTTGACTAGGATCCAGACCTTATTTTTCATTAGTATTTCTAATTTTTTTTTTATCTTAGCTTTCATAGTGTTTTCTAAACACATCATGAAAGCAGAACTCTTCAAATAAGGGTTTGAACCCCAAAGAAACACAGAATTTAAAATTTATTTAGAAAACATTACTTGCTTCTTGTATTAGATGTATACAGGTAGTATTTTGTAATTACTGATCTCCAAGAGACATTACTCTTGTGTTTATAGAAAGAAGCAGGTTCTATTTGTAGTTGTTTGCTGTCTGAGTTACTTTGGTTAACCAAAGCGTGTGGTCTCTTGAATCCCATCAGATCTGAGGGTTACTTCAGTAAGCAATGTATAATACAGCAAATACTCAACATATGTTCTGTGCACTGCTGTGGCATATATTAAAATTCTAATATATCGAATAGTCCTCTAGATTCCACATCTTCTGTGGATCTTATTTGTAAAAACACTGATAACATTGAGTGAAAATATTTTTTACTTTTATCAAAATCAGAGTGTTTCTAAAATGCATCAGGGATAAACTCTATAGCCTGGACATCTTTCTGGGTGTTTTAATAAATTCTACGGCATGGAGAGAGACATTGGCACAGGTGTCTGGAAAAACATGATTATGGCTGTCAAAGATTAGTCTAGTTCAAATGAGATTACATTTAGTTTTAGCTCTGTCTTGTGATAGCTATAAAGTCAATATTGGCACAGTATGATGACTTGAAAACTAGTGTGAGTTTATGTGTAGTTAAAGAATCGTTAAAATATTCTCAATTAAAGTGAATGACTCCTGCTCCCCTGTGAATTTCAGGGGGATTTTGTGAACTTACTGAATGAATCTACTAAACACTCAAACAAAATGGAGTTGTATTACTAAGAGAGTTTAATATGAAAAACAGATACCTATAGAAAAATGAAATGTTCATGTTCCAATTAAAAGCAGAAAATATGATGCCTGCCAGTTACTGAATATATGTAGACAAACCTATAGATCTTCTTGTTTGTTGCTTTGTTTTTATATTTGGTTTTGGTTTTTTTTCTTCACATACAAGAACACAAAGCCATAAAACTTTAACGTGATTTTCTCTCCCTTGCTACTCTACTAATTCCATTAGAAAACAGAGCTTTGGCCTCTAATGAGTACAAATAACACACCCCATCATTTCCTAGATGTGCCTCTTCTTGAATGATTTTTGTTGAGACTAGCATCTAGAAGCCATCTACAATCCTTCAGCAGCCACAGAAACTCCAATTTCTACTCTGGAAGTTTTTACATAATGAGAAGACTCAGCATCACACCTAGCCCTCTGTCAAGCAACATTGCCAAGTTAGGAAAACCAACTCATTCTTTTAATCTCATCTAATTAAACACTTTTAGTTTTCTTATGTTTACTTGTGGTCCCAAGTTTGTTTCTTCTCTTTAATCATAAACATTATCAGGCAGTGGAGAAAGTCATCAGATCTGAAAGATATGTTTAGAATTAAACACAACCCTTTTTAAAAAAATGAAGGATGAAAATTAGCTGAAGAAAAGCTCCTATTAGAGAATCAGTAATTATGCATTAGAGTGCATTTGTTCTCTACATTTATCTTTCACTCATGAATGACCATATCATGGTAAAGGAATTGATGTAATTTATAGCAATGATTTGTTGTTGTGATGTGTGAATAAAATAACACCTTAATATTATTTTTAAGTTTCAAAAACTGCATTTTTATGAGCTATATCAGTTATACAAATGACCAGGGAGAAGTATACTTGGAACCACACCTTCTTATCCTTATACTGAAATGGCCTCAACTTGTTCCCCACATTTGTTATGATTGTTTTGATTCTTTTCTTATTCTTGACAGAATATTTCTAAAACTTGGCTAGCCAGATCTTTAAAAAAGACAGCAGAATTTCCAAGAGTTAGCTGTGTGAACTTGGTCAATCCCTCGGCCAAACAGATTCATTTGACTTGTCTTTTTGGTGACCTTTTGACTTACATCATCTGCATTCTGTTCATGCTTTATTTTGTTTTCTTTTACCAGAGAGCACTTTGGAATGCTTGTCATGAAAAGAGCTACATAAATATTAATGTATTGATAGTGTTATGGCTTTTCAAGACTATTTTTCATTTCACAGGTTTTAAGAGCTACAAAATTTACTGACTATACAGAAAATATAGTATAATGGACTTTCTGAAATGCTCTGAATGAGATAAAATATATGAATTATTAATCCCATGGAAGTCAGTGTTGTCTTGCTTATAGACAAAGTTTTCTGTGCCAAGCCAAAATCTTTTTTCTTTTTTTTTCTTACTGAGTAAAGTTTATGACGAACACACTTTAAGCCTCTAGTTTGTAAGTAAGCATATGTTCCTAATTACATCCTAAAAATAGTGATATGAATTCACTTCATGTGCACAGTGTTGTCATCAGGATCTGCTTTGAACCTCCAAAAAATACAGAGATCATGGAGGGAGACATTCATTTGGGACTGTAATTCCTACAGGCAGCGCTAGCAGGCACCCTCCATCGCAGAAGGGCAGCTTCAGACTTGGAATGCAGAAAGGAGAGCATCCTTTGGGATCTCTTGTCTTGGTTTATACCCCCACCCTTTTTTTCCCAAGACCTGCTATTCCCTGTCATTTTTTTTTTTTTTTCCCGGTGGGTATTTTGTCATCTCGACTCTACAGCTAAGTTATAAACTTTAAGGGTCATTTATCACATCATGGGAGGGAAGTCATCAGAATCAGTAAATCTGCAGCAGAGCATCTAATACAGACTAATGAAAACAAATGGACCTGAAGGTAAAGGATACTCTCAAATCTTAACTCAACCGTCTGTTTTCAAAATCATGAATGTTTAAGCCCTCTGAATCTTAGATAGCCTTTATAAGGTAGCGGCCAGATTCAGCTGAACAAAATGGAGAATGTGTCAAGCCTGGACTGTTGCCCTTACTTTTGATTTGCATCAGTTATCAAGTTTATATGAACTGAAATAAGATTTGCTATTAAACCAAGACTCTAAATATTAATGTTTCATGCTGAAGAAAGTCCTAGAAGGTATTGAATGAATGTGGGGGTTTTATTCCACTGGTTCAGCTGCAGCCAGTTATATCCACCTTCTCATAGCTCAGTATCTCTTGTTTCTTCACCCCTACTTACTGTCCTACTCCATCATGGAACATTTTTCAGGAACACTGTCCCCTAGAAGCCCTGGTTTCCCTTCGCTGTGTTTGTGTGACTAAGGCAGAAAATACTCAGCATGCTCATGCATGCTTCTGCAGCTACAGACCCGTACATAATATTCTTCCCTACCCATCTTCACTCAAAACCATCTGTAATTCTTACTGGAAACCAACAGTAACCCTCAAACTGGGTAAAACTTGAGTAGTCAAGTACTAAGAGGGCTGTATCTGAAAAGAGTCTGCAGCTGTATACTCTGCACTATACCATCCATCATCACAGCTTGAATTTGTTGACGTTCAGAGCATTGGGCAAGATTCATCTACTAAGTCAAGTGATTGCCAGAGTCCTACTGGGATGTGTGTGATTGCCAGTATCTATTTATACTTTAATCTCTAACCATTCTCTCAGAATTTGTTAGATAAGTGCATTTTAGAAGTCAGTCAATAAATTAATATCTCAGACTCACTTCAAAGGCAGAAGGTATACCTCCCTCTGAGTCATTGACAATATTGCATATGACCTAAGACAAATGGCAAGAACTAGTACAGCAGGGTGGGAAGTCTAAGAAGTAGAAATATACAGTTACTTCTTTACTTTTCTCGTTTTTCTAAACTGAAAAATACTGCAAGTCAATAAACCTGGATGACTCTGCAATTATTTTGTACATTTAAAATACATAGCATCTTTACTTTTAAGCTGGAACAGAATGACGTAGCTGGCTGCGACAATGAACTGTACGTTTGTTTTTTTTCCTACTGTTATGCTGTTTTTCTTGTTATCATGCCCAAAGCTGGAAGTCAGTTACAGTCTGGCTTTCAAAGATCCCTTTTATAATAACAGGATTTTTATTCCTTCTAGCAGAAAAACTGGGACCTCTTTAAGTTGTTGAACTATTGTGTTCCATGCTTTTTTTCTGAAGGTTACCTACAGGGGGGCGAAAAAAACAAAACAAAACAAACAAAAAACACCAACTATTCAGCTTTAAATTATAGATTTTTTTACCATATTTAGAACATGTGCAAGAGATTACAGGTGATGGTCGGCACTTTACTTCTTTTCTAACACACTTCAATAAGTTCAATGGTTTATTTTATTTTTTTGTTGGGGTTCTTTTCCCACTGACTTACTAGAGGCTGAATTGAATATGCAATTTGTGATGAGAAATAAACAATAGATACCTCGCTACTGAGAAGTGTATTTTTTTTTTTTTTTCATGAAAGGTGTAAGAAGCATTACCTTTCAATCTGGCTTGTTCCTTCCAGAGCACACAGACAAGAAATAATAAAAAGTCATTGGTACTTTGCCTTAAAATAGGTGTATTTTTAGCAGTCTCACACAAGCCACAAACACCTAGACCAGAGTCTGAAGTGCCTCTTGGGTTAATTTGGTATCTGTCCTTGAGGTTAAAGGTGAGAAACAAGTAATGGATTTGCAAGTAATTGCATTATGGATCTGTGCAAGGGTACTGAAGCACATTCCCAGAAATACCTGTCTAAAGACAATAATCATAGAATCATAGAATAGTTTGGGTTGGAAGAGACCTTCAAAGCTTATCTAGTCCAACCCCCCTGCAATGAGCAGGGACATCTTCAACTAGATCTGGTTGCTCAGAGCCCCGTCCAGCCTGGCCTTGAATGTCTTCAGGGATGGGGCATCTACCACCTCTCTGGGCAACCTGGGCCAGTGTTTCACCACCCTCACTGTAAAAATTTCTTCCTTGTGTCTAGCCCAAATCTCCCCTCTTTCAATTTAATAACATGACCTTTTACTGCGAAGTTGTTTTCAGGGAGTATATCTTGGTTTCTTCTCTGTTTCTTATGTCAGCATTCAGAAAATTCATAAAATCTGCTGAATCTGATCAAGACAGGACTTTGCTGAGCAAAGCTGATGACCTTTACATCTCTCATTTTTCTGCCAAATTTTTATGAACTTTCTAATTGGTATTATTAGCAGACTTTTTATTGAAGTTATTTGTTAAGTTATGATGACATTTTTATCCTTTCCCATTGAACTATTCCTAGGAACACACTTCAAGTTATTATATTAGTATTTCAGTGACTTTCTTACCACATGTGTTAATTTCCTCTCATTGTCTTAAGACTTGGTAAGCTCCAGTACACTCACTCCATGATGTGGCAGGAGAGTCCATGCAGCTCTTTTTCTCAAAATCAGAATCAACTTTCTCCTTCTTATGTTTTGAAAGAGAAGAAAGTGTAATTCAGTGTATTAGAAATGGAAATATTTTGCCATCAACTAATGCAGTGTATACAGAGGTAATGAATATGTGTCATCAATCTGATGACACTTTAAGAAAAAAAATGAAAAGTGATCTTTAACAACAGTAATACTAGAAGCACTGTGCAAGGCCCTGGTTAGATCTCTGATATAAAACCTCACAAAATTCACTAGAAAGAAAGGTGAAATCAACCTCACCTGTGTGCAAGTGCAGATACATCATATGAATAGAGACTGTCCCACGAATTGAGATAAAACAAGTATGGTGTGTTTCAGACTAGTAAAACACAGCCTGAATAAATATAAATATTGGCCCATCAGAGAGACATGTGAACAAAAAGCATATTTAAGCCAAAGCATGCAGCTGCAATGAGATCTGATGAGTTTAAGCTGATTATGAACATATTTTGTCTGAGAACTTTGAGGCTTTGAACCATCATTGCAATAAAGTCTAAAAAGCTTTGAAACAGGCATAATTGCAGGAAGAAAATGGGACGCTGATGTTAGTTCATCAGGGGAACTGCGTGGTGGTACCTCTGCATAGTCCAACAGGCAGGTCTCCACCACCTGGGACATCTTCTCAGGTCTTGTGCTCTCGCATCACACATGTGCAGATCCAGTAGTTTAATTGCAGAGCAAAGGGAAATTGGCAGTTATTACTGGAGACACGATCAGATGGGAAGGAGATGTGGAGGAGATCATTCCTGTATGTGTATTAATTTAATTACACTGAAGAATTTAAGAGTGATTTTGTACAGGAGGGCATTAGATTAAGTGAATAATAATCTGGTAAGACCCATAGTTAGAGAGCAGAAGGGAGGAGGAGTATCTTTGATGAGGACCAAGTCTTATATTGAAAAAAAAAAAAAATTATAGAGACATCATTTTATTGAACAAAGTGCTGTCTTTCCATTCTCAAAGTTAGAGATGACACATAAGTTTTGAAGTGATTGACCCATTTATCACAGTGACCACACTTTCCACAAATAACCTCAGTAAAAGTGCCAGGGGGATGATGGCCAAGCCCCCAGCTGCAGCAATTGTCTCAGCCAATGGCATACCCCACTCCTGCCTGAAGTGGTGGAACTGAGGGGATACACTGGGGCATCCCATGGAAGTGCCGAGCAGAGCTGCCATCCCAGTGCCTCCCATCAGGGGTTTTAGGTGGGGAAGGGCTATATGACCCCTGTGACAGAGGGACAGGTGAGTGGAAAACATCTTTTCAGCGTTGCAGGTGACTATGGGTTGTTTGGTGTGTGAGGGTAAAGGGGAAGAGACAGTATTGAGGTGAAAATCTCATAGCTGGGCTATTGAAAATCTCATAGCTGGGCTATGGAGAGTCACAGGTTTCAGGATGACTGGTTTTATACATCCCAAAACATAGGCTCAGTGGTGAAATCTGAATGTGGGTCTTGGTTTAGTTTTTGACCATGCAATGTAGAAGTTTTTGTTTATGCTCAGATCTGACATTGCAAAAAATGACTGCAGAAGGTATTGAAGTGTTGGCATCATTCGAAGTTGTGGGTGAATAAATGCAAATGCATTTCTGTCATTGAAAAGAAAAGAGAGGCACTATATGTATTAAAGTCTGAATGGCTTGAATAGCATAGAACGTCTGGCTACAGCTTTAGGAAATTTTCAAACAGATTTCAAAATATACTTGCAGGATGTTCAATGTTAGCAGAATACCTATGAGAAACATATGCTCTCTCTGCAGCCTATTTAATACTGACTTCTAACTCAAGATGACCTGATCCCAGATTTCCTTCTTTGACCAGAACTCTGATGCCCTTATTATAAGCTTTTTCTGAATAAGGTTGAGTTTATTCAAGGGCTACATTTTTAACTCTGGTAAAAGCAAAAGAATGGGGAGCTAAACTGTAAAGTGGAATGCTAGTGTTCAGGAACTTGAAAATCTAGCATGAAACAGAGATTTTTCTCCAAATAGTTTTTCCTGCAATGTCCAACTTGGAAGGGTTGCAAGTAACTGCATTTGGACTTCTGTATAATTTTACTGTGCTCAGTCAGTACTTCTGTATAGTCTGACAGAAACATCACTCTAC
Organism: Caloenas nicobarica; assembly: GCF_036013445.1. Lineage (NCBI taxonomy): Eukaryota > Metazoa > Chordata > Aves > Columbiformes > Columbidae > Caloenas > Caloenas nicobarica. The sequence goes on from NC_088284.1 coordinate 35,386,256, forward strand.
ACAGTACACTCCAAGGTCTTGCAAAAAGTACCACTGATGAATGCTCTTTCATATTTTTGTATGATGTCAGTGTTCAGTGGTTTTCAAATATTTTGCAGTAATTCACATCAGACAAAATCCTAGGAAGTGATAGGCACAGTATCTACAGAGAAGGAATATTTATTTGGAAGACTGTTTCTCTGAGCTGTTTTTGACAGTCATTTTCTGCCAAACCACAACTTAGAAAACTGATGAATGCTGGTGTCTCACTAGATTCAGATTCTTGCTTTCCATGCAACACGGTGTTGCTGACTCCTTGCCCATCCTGGTCTTCTTGTCACATCTGTCATTATCTCAATTCCAGTAGCATTAGTAGTGTTGACTTTCTTCTTTTCTGCTTTTATTAATTGCCTTTATGAGAAACACTGCTGATGAAGGAAGACCTAAAAGATTGCATGTAATGTTAAAATGAGTTTTAATTGCCAGTCTTTTCTTGATCACTCAATATATCCAATATAATTTCAATGAATGGTATGAAACCTTCACATTCTGGTCTTCACAAATTCTGAACTGTAGACACAATTTCAACCTTATTTGGACTGCTGGAGGGCAAAATTTGGTTGTGGCAAATGAGACTTTGGTGGGGTAAAAAAGAATAGCGGAAGGAAAAAATAAAGTTGGGTAATAAGCAAAAAGTTGGGATAAATTTAAGACTGAATAACTGAAAGGCTGGAGAAGAGGAATAGAATACCAAAGTGAGGATCAAAAAAAATAAAAGGGAGTGGGGAAGAAAATTCATAGGCAGAGCCAGAGATGGGAGACTGTACTGGTGACAAAAGTTAGTGAAAGCCCATCAGTTGTACATAGAGGTGGATTTGACTTATTTTTCCTGCTTTGTCCTTGATCATTTATCATGACAATTGCTTTGTAGAAAGAAACAGGAAAATACTGGGACCTCTTGCCCTTTAGCTACATGAATTCTGCTAAACCTCTATTACTGGCCTCTATTGGAAAGGGAGTGCAAAAATTTGGTCTGGTGCCTTAACACTTAAAGGTTTGGGGTTTTTTTAACCTTGAGTTGATCCAGGGAGGAATAGCCGCTGTGAGATCAAAGCTTTGTCTGAAATGTAAGATTATGCTAGAAACACATTAGTTAGTTAACCTGCTCTTACAGGAGAGGCTTATGATTACTATAAGCTCTAACTTGGAGTTCTCATCAGCCATGACTTAAGAGGATGCCTACAGCTTGAGGGTTTTCATTGCATTAGAAAAAGTACTTCAGAATTTCAAGCTGACACCCTTCTTTTGGTGTCACCTGCTTTTATCTGTGCATAAGAGGGAGTGGGGTTGAGAGTCTGCCCAAAGAGTATAAGAAAATATTCCAGCAGCAAATTGTGAGAATACTTGAGTCTACAGTGAGGACAGCTGTATAATCATTGAGTTCTTGGTAGAGATGGGTTTAGGATTATATTTTTTCAAATATCTGAGTTTGCCCAGCATAAGACTTAGTCTCTCTGAAGTGGAATGAACAGGGCTTGCCTGTACTTTTGATCTCATTGACACTACATATATTGGCCTTGTTCTTGACCACAGAAAAAGTTTTTCACCTCAGCTTCTGTATATTATTACACCAGTAGTGAAAGGCTGGACAATTTTTTTTCAGGGAAATGTTCCTTTTATGTAGGTTCACACAGTGCTCAAGTGTCATTAAAATCTGAGTATGGTGGAGAGTTATGGGGACAGAGCACAATGAGAGGTTCTGACTTTTGGAGATACTCATCAAAAACTCTAAGAAACCACATGATGTTATCTGAACTCCAGTCTGCTTGAAAGGATGAGTTCATGTGTCTCATATGTGAATAGTAAAAACTACTTTGCTTTTTGGGCAGAACCTTTTGTACTGCACTTCCTGGAACGACAGCACAAAAATGTAACCGTAGTGTCTACTCTTGGTTGAGCTGGATCATATAAAGCACTCCTGATGCGGCACAAAGACTTTTAGGATTGAGGCCAAGATAATTACATGGTGTAATTTTGCCTTTCAAGAGCTGCTCTCAGCTCTAACAAAAATGTCAATAAAGTTTGTTTTCTTTCAAAATAGACTTTATCTTATAGCAGCAGACATACAGAATTCAGTGTTGGTAGCTGTGTCACAGTGGGTCCTGCAGACCTCAGCAGCCTTTGATTCTTCTAAAATCACTATGTGCCAGATGCTTTTGAAAGAAGTAAAGTGACTGTGTCACTCAGCAATCTGAAGCTTGTGCCAAAAGTAGAGGTAAGACTATCAACCAGTGACATAGCCCTCATCCACATTCTGTTCTTATTCAACTGCTGGCTTCTATTTAAGATGATCCATTCTGTTGAATTCCTCATGGAACTCTAAAGCAATATTTAAATATCAAATGTTTTTCTGCACTCATGAATGACTACGGAGCATAGTATAGACTTTTTACATATCACTATGTGTTCAACTTTTTATTAAATTTCTTTGAAAAAGCAATTCTTCTGAACTGTTATAACTATTCTGACGTAATCTTTATGGTTCTTGAGTATGTCTTTAGGAATTCTCTTTACAGAAAAATCTCCAAGTGAAGGCCAGTTGAACTACATTAGATATTTTACTTTTAGAAATGTGATTGGAATGATAAACATTTTAATAAGAAAAGTACAGACTACTACACTCTAGCTTTTCTAAGAGACATAGATTCTAACTTCATCCTTTCCAAAACAATCATGACTTGCCACTATTTCTATTTCCTTCTAAGTGTGTATTTCTTTATCTATAAACGTGTTTATTTATGCACACACATCCACACATCCACTCTCTGATATGGAAAGCCTTGTATTAAAAGGTGACCTTAATTTGCCTTCCTCCAATTAGATTAGATTTTCTAATACATAATAATGAATCATACAGCTATAGGGCTGTATTTTTAGCAGATATAAACTGTAATGACTATATTGAATTGCCTTGTCTATCTACACAAGCTGAAGATGCAAACCATTGTAGTTAGCTGGGCTTCCCATAGACAGTTATGTATGATGTATGATAAGAGGGTGAGCTAGAGATCTAATGGTACCATGTATATTAAACCAGTCACTGGGTTAAAAAAAAATAAGGGGGGATAATACAGATAAAATGTGTACTTGCTGGAAATGAAGAAATTAATGTGATGAATTTTATGCAGGGCACTACTAGGGCATATTATAAATTGTACTCCAAGGTTTTGAAATAGGGAAAATTTATAAATTGGATGATAATTGCTAAACAACTGCAAACTTTCCTAATGCATCTTCCAATAAATCTGCATAACAATGCAGTAGGGAAATAGATTATTCTGCATGAATTTAATGAATTTCACAAATGGATGTGTTCAGGCATGCTATAATACAAAGATATGCCAGGTTGTCTGAACAGGGTGCAAGAGGGAATGTCATATTCTTTCAATTAAAATAATACATTTCTACTGTTCTGTTATTTAGCTCAGCACCACCCAGTAAGCATACACGGTATTCCCAGAACAAATTTTTCTTTCTGTATTCCGTTTTTTCTCTTATTTTTTGAGCTTATTTAAGTAAAATTTCTTCAGCTTAATTTTGTGCCTTTCTACCTAAAATGCGATAACTGTATAGCCAACAATGCACTGTGAAAGAGTGTACTTTTCTGCAAATATATAAGTCTAGGGATTTTTTTTAACATTGTCTTCACCTTGGCTTTTTTAAAACTTTCTACTTAAATAGTGCAAGTTCCCAAAGCATAAATGAAAATGAAGAGGATGTGCAGTCCTGGCATTTGGTCAGAATGTTGTGTTGCTTAAATGATGGGGATTTCATGCTGTTCAAGACCACTGAATTACTTCAGATTCTATGATATTTACTTTTCTGTGGGCTTCAGTCCTACAACACTGACATACCCATACTGCTCTTTGCAAATACACAGAGCTTTGGAAGGTTCACAACCCTAGTTGTGAAGACCAGGGCCAAAAATACTGGGGTGATTGGAATCCAAAATGAAATTGGGTCTTGATTTTATAACCATAAACATATGCATACATATTGTTTGCCTGTCGCAGTCCAGTTTATGGTAAATAACTGCAGGTCATTTCTGCCTGGTGTCCCTGCAATTCCTTGCAGTGTGTCCTTCTCTGAAGTGTAGGAGTTCTATGAAAGAGTAAAGGTAGCACAGAAGACAGTGAAAGCATTTCTCTGAAACCTAGACATGATGACATACAAAACCAAAGAAAGTGGAAGGATATTACAGAATGAAGACACAGGTGGCAACACAAAACAAAAATCATCATGTACATGTTTAAAGTGTTTCCTTATATGTACTAGTTAGTTTTTACATAATGTTCATGAAAGAGAAGACAGAGACAGTATAGAAATTTTTGGTAGCCTGTCAAAATTTTTGCTTTCTTTGAAGCAAGCAAACATGGGTTCTAAAAAATTAAAGGTTAGAAGTGAATAGTGGAGTTGGAGTTAATAAGCAGTAGTTAAGAAAGAAAATGTCTGGGGAGGGACCATTTAAACAGAGCTGTTCTTAGAGGTACACCAAATATTCTGAAAAAGTAAAGCAAAGCTAATTGACAAACATCCAGGACACTCAGAGAAATCTAAGTTATACTTGCGATTACAGAGTTGGTAAGACACAGAACCTGCTTACCTTGTCACCCTACCAAACCACCGTTAGATGAGCAGTCCAGAATTGTGTTACTTTGAGGTATAACCCAATACCCAGAGCTGTGCACATGCATTCCTTCTGAAGCATCTTAAGCTTCTTAGTAGTAGGGCTGTCTAAACCTGATTTCAATACAGTGAAAAAACATGTAACCAGCAGTGTAGCGCTGACCTTCTGGTAACTTTCACTGTTGGCAAAAAGCGAAGCTATGAAAACCAAGCTGAAAAAAAAGCCTCTGTCACTGTTGTGGGACTTTTCATAACTGAGAATTTGTCACATTTTTCATGTCATCAACATTGATGGTATGACTATACTCTAAAGCTGTTTACAACTAAAGACACATTAAGTTTCTTATTTAAAGTTCTGTACAGGCTTCAAAGACAATTTGCTAATTGGATATTGCTTAGTTTTGGCCAACTGTGCTAATAATTCCTTTGAATTAATTGCTTTTGCTCAAAAGAGCTCCATTTTGGATAAGGCTTACACAGTTTTGCAAGCTTTAGATTTTGGATCCAGCATCAAGTCAGAGCGTTGGCCTGAACTGCTTCCCTTGCCCCCCTTCTTGTGCATGTTCACTGAGGAAGAGAATTAAGAATAAGAACCATTTCAGATTTTCAGATCATCTGAAACTGCTCACTTGGAACCCCTTCATGAATATTGTATTCCATCGCAGGATGTGCTGCCTGCAGCGTCTGGGATAGAAGCAAGAGAGTTATTACTCATTGCTATTAGTTTAACTAAAATTTGTAGCATGAAATCATTATAGAGGTGCCTAAAAAGAAGACAGGGCAGATATTTGTCTTATAGGCAAAAGATTTCAAAATATCCTCCATTTATTATCTTCTTAAAATTGTTGTCATAATGCAATTATGCAAATGAAGAGCTGAAATCACATTGAGTATTTGTTCCATTTTTGATGCATGTACTTCCTGGATCAGAGTAGTATTTTAAAATAAAGATAAAATAATTTTTTTAAAAACTAAAAAACAAACAAACAAAAAAACCAAAACCAACCAACAAACAAACCCCACAAAACAAAAAAATCCCATATAGCTGAATTCAGGAATGTGAAAGACCATGAGAAATTTCTGTTGGAATCATTCCCACTACAGTGCATAAATAAAAGATAGAGAACTTTTGGTGTGTGTTTCCCCTCCTCCGTTTTTCTTAGAATGATGAGTATTGGGAATGAAGCGTTGCTGAGAGAGTCAGCAGCACCTCTTCTTTCCCCATTTCTGTCTTGCTTCCCCTTTCAGACCTACCAGCTTTCTGTCTCTTCCCTCACTCTTCCACAAAAGATTTCCAGCAGAGAGCAGCTGGTGCCTCGTTTTGGCTGCTTTCCCCAGACTCTGGAGGCTTTCACTAGGAATCAATGGCTGCTTATTTTCCCCAGTACTGTTTTTTTAATGTGTGGACTGACGTGGCCTCAACCATACTGACCCATTCTGCTGAGCTATTTCCATTCAGACGTGCCTCTTTACAAACAGCGGAAATTAGTAGAGGGCCAGTGTCAAACTGCTTGTCACATCTTGTTTTCAATCTGTTGAAATCAGGTTTATAGTGTCCTATTCAGAAGCTTAGACTGCTTTTGAATGCACACAATGCATTTCAGGCGTTCCATCAGGCGATAAATGCAGAACTTCACATTGCTATTAAAAAATAATCAAAATGATTAGTCTTTTGAATTTTCTGAAGTAACTTATTTGCTTGGAATTTGTTGACTTAATTGCACTACCTCACTTGCTCATAGGTATTCGTCTCCATAAGATGTAAAATCATTCCTAGTTGATCTGTCACTGTAGCAGTTGTATCATGTGAATAAGTTCTCTTATTGATTTAGCAGTAATGAATGAATGAGTAAGTGAATAAATGAATAATCAGAGGATTGCTGGAATGGATGCAGTAAGCTTGAGCTACTGGTATTCTCTTCAGTTTCTACAAACTTCTGTAAAATATAGCTTTGTTTTATATCTCCACCTAATGAGCAGCCATGCTAGAATCTCAGTGAGGCAGAATACAGCTGGAGTTACACTACCTGTTACATGTTACTTCAAAAGGAGCAAGGAAATTTTCTACAGTGTTTAAACCTTAAAACTTTATATGTTTTTAATGACATTTCTCAGGACTATTATTATGCAATTTAGTAATATATTATTGCTATATTACTAAGTTATCTAAGCATGAAAGAAAACCTTATCATATGCTAAACAACCTTTAAACAGACAATAATTTTAGCTCAATCCATTTGAAAGTCTTCACACTTGCCAGAGACTTTATCCCTGATGAGTGTAAATGCTTTGGGTGTCTGACAGCATTTGGTTGCCAAATAATAAAGCTATTGAAATAACATATGCAAATGCACAGTATTTGATTTTCCACCAATTTTAACAATATGCAGGGGTATAGAGCTCCAGATACAAGAATTACTTGCCACATGCTCTAAAGCAGCTGCTGTCATGTACTTGTGAGAACTTTCAAAGGGTTACTCTAGGAATACTTATTTGAATCTCAGTATGTGTTTATTCAAATGAACAGTCAGCCACAACTTTCCCTTTTCTTTGAAAAGAGAAAAAAATCACATGGGTGTGGCAGAGCCCCACAGAAGTTCACTGCAGTAGTGGAAGGGAAGTTAGAAAAAGTCCAAATGTTCTATAGAGCACAGCACCCAAAACTGCTGAAAATTATTCTACAAATACTGGAATATGCAGAATAATTTTCAGCATTCGTTAACTGTCGAGCTGTTAGGCCTGACTGCAAGGAATGACACTGCCTCTGTGACAATGCCTATAAGGGGCTCCTTCTGCTAAGTGGACTCTGGCAGTTAACACCAGGAACTGTGTGCGGCTTGGAAGCAGATCTTGGAGTTCTTTGGCTATGGAGACATCAGCAAAGACAGAGATTTCCTGTAAACTGAATTTTCACTCCCTGTACTTGAGCCTATTTTCTTTGTTTTGAGTGGGAAGACACTGCAGGAGTTGCACAATTTAGTAATCTTTTATCCTCCTTTCCAAAAAGCAACTTCTTTTGTACGTCTGAAAGCTCTAGAGAAAAGGTTGGTGGGGAAAGATGCATTCTCCAGTCTTAGTGACTGCAGTATAACCAGTAAGTACAACTCTGACTATCTGGTGGGTTAACTATAAGCTAGAAAATAAAAATAAATACCACACAGATTAGAAGTGGTGGTATATAATTGTTTAAGTATCTTCTGAGGTCAGTTGTTATCTATCTCTTAAGTGTCTTGCAACAGTGCTATGGCCAAATTCCATTAATCATTGATCTGACTTATGTTTAGTAAAGCTTTTCTCATGCTTGCCATGTATGATATTTTGAATTGTGGCCTGAATCCATCAAAATCAGTCCATTATTTCTAATTAGCTAGACGCTAAGTCAAGTAGTAACATATCACATCTTTCAAATGCAAGGATATTGCGTCCAGAGCTGAGTATGACCTCTCCATTTAAAGTAGCTCTCCTAAAATAATTTTCACTGAGGTTCAAAAAGCTTATTTTAACCTTTGCATCTTAAAAAGTGTATTTTCTTTCTGAACTCTCATTGTTTATAGTGTCAAGAAAGATACAACTAATTCACTGCAGGTCTGCAGAAATGTGTGTGGGCAAGCTTTTGGTGTATTATTTCTTACCTGTCTTTGGGAACAGAATGTAGGATCCTGAGGCCATAGATTGGCATTAGAGGTTGGAATTTTACACATGAAAAATTACTTTTAAAACTGCTTAAAAAGAAAACGCTTCTCTTTTCGAGAGTCTATTTTTTTTATTTCTTTGTAAAGCCATAATTTCACTTTTGTCAAAGTTTGAGAACATCTGGATTTTTGTTCTAAAAAACCACAGAGCAGAAAATGGTTTTGTTTAGTGATTTTTAACAGATCTATTTTGAATATTTTTTATTTATCATGAAAATGGAGATACAGACCAAGTAGTCAAAGATAAGGCAGGAAATATTGTGACTGAGAGGTGAGAAGAGCGGGATAAAAAAAAAAAAAGAATATTCACACGGGGCAGAAACAGGGCGGAGATGCCAACTACATCATATCATGTCTTCATCTTGGCAGAGAATTTATAGAGAAAAATCCTGGAAGAAATAGACACAGCTTTCTAATACTGCTGGGGATAGCTTTTTCTTCTTTTTCTGTGTTAAGAAGGTGAAATTTGATCACAGACTGCGGAAGAAACTATGGAAAGTACAAGTCTACTGAAGTTATTTGTCATTTTTTTAAAAGAGAAAATTAAAAAATAGCTTGAATGAGACAAATTTAATGTTTTCATAATTTTCAGTAGTTCATATGATTAAAATGGTTTTGGAGCTGTAATTATTATTTTTCTACACTGATTTTTTTTTGCTAACTCTTTAAAAATACCTTATTCTTTGTGCTCCCTATATATCACAAAACACAATTTTGAAATGAATGTATGAAATCTCATTTAAAATATAGGAAATGCAAGCTTCTTCCATCATTATGGCTATTCCAAAAAACCCATTCATTTTAATTTCAATTTCAAATTCTTCCAATGTTGCCTAAACTGAATTTTCACTGCCAAAATTTAGAAGTATTGCTGAGGTTTAAAAGACGCATTTTCTCATTAGGCATATTTATACCCTTCTTAGGTTAAATGTCCAACCAGGACTTGCTCAGTCTTAAGCCAGTTAAATGAACTGCCAGCATGCAGGGTGCCATACACAGCGAAAGGAATGGCGTGTCTCTTCTTACAGCCAATATAGTCAGTTCTGTAATATCTTACACGTGGTGAAGGACAAAAGCCATCCTTAATGACTGGGGGCCATGGAATGAAATGCTGAGTATTCCTTTTTAATGAGCTCTACGATTCCCAGCTGGTGTGTACATAAGTAGTAAAATGACTGAAATAATATTTCTCATGTGCTTACGAGCACAGGTCCCAGGCTTGGAGTATTTAAACAACCAAGAGGTATTAAAAATAACTATTAGGCATATGGAGCAGAGAATGGTTTGGATGACTGCATAGGAGCAGAAGAAGAACCAGTGTAGGGACCAAATCCATTATTATGGACTGTAAAGGAAATGTGAGCAGGTTTGATGTTGGAATGTGGAGCAATAACTTGTTCCTGGACAACACTGCTGTCTAGTGCTTTTATATAACATATTTGTTTTGCCTTTTTTAACACAAAGCGGGTAATAAAATTATTTTACTATATTCAGAAACAATTCAACAATTCCAGAGGGCTCTGGTACCCCTAGTTGTACCCCAAACAATAAATCAAGAATGCCCTTCAAACCCAAAGTAAATTGAGTGATGAGAAATGTATCCAACCAGAGTAATTGGCCCTGAAGATCACAATTTAGAAGAGGATGGTGAATGCCCTTGGGTAAAAGCAGCATAGTATGCTGTATCTCTGTAGAAAACTATCAGAGACAATACATGATTTCCAGAATACTGAAAAAAAAAATTGTCTGTTATTTCCTACCATTGTTTTCAACAACTAGGTTATGTGAAAGATACAGAAAGTACAGTGTTATATTTACGATCTTTTAGTAACAAAGGATGTTAAATTAGTGATGCGCACAGAAGCACTAATTTATTCTCCTTCTAACAGCCTCTTAAATCTGATCTTGGAGTAAGTTATGTAGCAGGAGGGATATGCCTCAAGCAAAGTATTACAGCTATTTTAAGGCAACAAACCTCTTATAGACATGTGTACGTTAATAACAGCAACTGCCTCTTCTACAGAACTTTGCTTTCCAGAAGCACAGGACTTTCAGAATATCTGGACTAGGATTTTGTAGAACTTGTGTATACGCTGCATTCTTATGCACATGTATCGTAGCTTGCTTTGTGATTAGAAATCCCTTCTTCATGTCGTAATTCTGTATTGACACTGTAATGGGATAGCATATATGCTGCAGATCTACATGCTAGAAGGTCTGGATTTATTACAGGGAATATATGCATAACACATCTCATGAATTCACTTTATCATGCTTTCTTTTATAATAGTAAAAGCACTTTTCCAGGAACAGAAACCATGTTTTCTATCTCATGGTCCACAGTTTTAAGAGGCACTCTCACATAATTTCTGTAATCTTATATTCCAAGTGTAGAAGTGCATAGTGTTAGAAATAAGAATTTAAGAGGCAATAATAAGACATGCGAGCCTGCCTTTGAAGTTTCTCAAATGTCTGCAAATCATACTAGGTTTTTGATAATCCACATTCTGTCCCTCACCTAAGAAAGCATATTTATTGAAATGACTCATCGAGAGTCAAATATTGTCTGCATGGACGTGAACAGAAGTGTGCTTAACATTAGGACCAATAGACACATGGAGTTTGCCAAAGTTTTATTATACAATATAAATATTTAGTTTGCCCCACTGTCTTACTATAAGAAATCTGCTGATTTGTCCTTATCCTCGGTTTCTGTAGATGTTCTGAAGGCTAAAGATATGTTTTCTGATTCAGCTACATGCTCTATAGTCTTTTAAAACCATCTGATTTTATTCAGGCTGCTCACTTTGTTTTAGGGCAAGTACACCTAATCCATCATGATGGTTGTTAACATGACTAGTGTCAAATACTCAATGAGCACTTGTGGGAGATTCTGATAAAGTTTGTAGAAGTTAACAAGAGTCTGATTCTGATTTAGTATTTTTTCACACAATAAAAATAATCTGTCTTTTTCCTATCATGTCACATACAAAAAGGTTTGAAGAAGCAGTAGCACAGGGGAATTTAAAAGCATGTAACCTTTTTTTTTAGTATTTGTGAAGAGAGATCGCATTTCAAGGGAGAATGTATTTCCTGAAAAAAGTCTGTGTATATATACATTGTTAAGAATGACCTTGAAGTGTCTAAACTTAGTTAATTCATATTTGTTTCATTCAAAATGGAAGCTTCCGATGATGTGCTAGTCAAAACTTTTAACAGTAAATGGAGTTTTTACACAACTCTTAGAAGCTGCTGAGTAATAAATTATGAAGTTAGTGCCCAACTATTTAGCAACTGACTCTAGATATACCCCTACAGTGCATAGCAGTATGGTTACTGAGATTTATGGGAGCCCTTAAAACGGAAGTCTATCTGACCAACGAAAGTGATAAAATAAGCAGAGTTCAGCTGGTTTCCATTGGTGCTTCTGTAAACATTGCACGTGAGAGAACATTTTTAAGACTTCTGCAATAGCTGCACTGTTGGGTTTGTATTAATTTAGAGCTGAGAAATCTTTCACCAGTGAAGATCATCTGCAATTTTACTCTATCTGATAGTTCAGACTTTTACACTTTTTTCTGGAATAAACGACAAAATACAGGCTCCTAGATTAATATATGGTATAATAGCTAATACGCAAATACTAATTATCACTATTGAGATAAAGAATTGAAACAATTTGGGCATGCCCTTTCTAGTCAGTGGTGATTTCCAGTTTGAAGACAAAGCTTACAGTAACACAAGCTTGGGCATGTAGCTGTTGTGCTATAGCAATTATCTGAAAGGTAAGTTGATTAATTGTGTATGAAAGAGTCTGATTTTAGTACTAAGGTCTACTCATCTGACTGTCCCATGATGAAGGCTGGCTCTTGATTCAGTGCCTCTTAAAGCATGAACCACCAGTAAGCTATACAGTCGGTGAGCAATACTTTATGGACTTTCAGCCTATTAAGGATGAGATTTTTATAGTATATTGCGTTCTGTATTGTACCTGGGTGCAGAGGTTGTTCTGGTTTTTTGTTTTGGGTTTTTTTCCCCGTTCTGGTCTGACAGTATCATCACATTGTGTGCTGTTATCTCTTTGTCCTGTGCTTCCTAACTCCTTTTTTTAGTAACTGCACATGCTTCTAGCATAAACACAGTCCATCTAGTTGGTCCTATGAACACACTGTGATTTACCTTTCAGATCTTAAATAAATCATGAGCAACCCATATATGTCAAAGAATTTCAGATCACCATTATAGAAAAATCATCGGTCTAACATGAACGGAGAACCTCTGTAAAAGTCCTTGCGTGCTTGTGAAATGCTTATCACACAAGTCAAGCTTAATGTGTCATAGTCAGCAATCCACAGCCAGAGTCTTGGGGTTGGATTAGTGCTTGTTTGCACTCATAGCAGCACTATGCAAGCTGAATAAACCCTGTTATTTCAAATACAACCGTTATTTCACAAACTATATATTTCAGTATGCTGTATTAGGTGTGTGCTGCCGAGTGCTCTGTTAAGCTGCAAAAACAATTTCAGTGAGTTATATTGTTTGGCCAACACAATTTATTGACCCATCTTTTCAGGCACTGGTTACACTTTGAAAAAAGCTGGATAGTGCAGTTACTTTGCCATCTGTGGCAGCAATAAGAAAATGTGAGGGTGACGGTCATGATTCTTACTGACATCTTATATCCTGGTATCTAATAACAGCTGACAAAGAGACACCTGCATGTGTTCCTTGAATTCTTTAAAGGTTACAGACTCAAAGCTAGCAAAAACAAAAGACCACCATGCAAAGTGATTTTGATGTGCAAACTTGTTTATGTTAAGTAAGTATTGAAGAAACTATAGTAAGACCTACATCTAAAAATTATATCAGTAGCAACATCATCAGGATTTCTATTCCTGATGGGCCTAGTCACATCAAAGCTCTGGCCAAGATGAGAAATGAAATAGCATCATGTATTTTTCTTTAGTCGAATTCCTTTGGGTTCTCTTGCTACAGTGTTTATCAAAATAGCACTTTTCAGCAGCTCCTCTGAGGATTACAGCATTCCATTTCGGTTCACAAAGTTAGTGTGATATTGTTGGATCAGACCTGGGGCAGGGGAGATGGAGAAAACAACCAAGCGAAACCCATCAGCCAGCCAAAAGAGAAGAACAATGTCTTTCACATTTTGCAGGCCATGAGTACTTCCTCTGAAAACAGGTCATGATTTTACTTAATAACTTTCAGGGAGTGGACAATAGCAGAAATTTAGCACTTGTGTATCATATCAAAGCAAGTTATCACAGATGCAGCTATTTGTCTGAACAGTAATTTGAACACTAGGACAAAAATCCAGATGCTATTTGTTCTGTCTCTATCAACCTAACTGTGCCACTCTACATTTTTTTTCTAGAGTTCTCAATAGTTTTGTGAAGTAGCAATTCTTGCATATGGACTTAAATATTATGTTTATTTCCCAACTTGTGTGTTAAAAAGCAAATTCTGGACTGCAGTGTCATATCCATGAGAACATTGGCTCTGCCTTGAGATTTTACCTAAGAAGTTCCCCTTTAATCTACATGTACTATGAATGTTACACAGGAACTTTTGTTAGCAAGCTGCAAGTAGGAAAGAAAGGTATCCATTACACTAATCTCTGGCTTCAGTACTTTGGACTATAATGTAGAAATGGGAAGGAGGGCTTTTTTTTCCTATTTTTTTTCCCTAAGCAGTTTACCTTTCCAATATAAAACAATTCCATGTTAGCTAGAAATACAGGGAAATAAAGATTTTAAAATATTTTAATGAGACCCTCTAAGGATCAGATCATCTCCCTTAACTTTAGATGTCCATATTTGAGCTATTTGTTTAGATTCCTTTGACAGCAAATGTAGATAAATAGACCTTTCTAAAATATGACTCCTCTTATCTATTTCAGACATCTACCTTAGGATGAGATAAATTGCATTCTAGAAATACCATTTTTTCTCCATTGACTGCAAATGGTATCTAGATTATTAACCTAGAGGTAGGTGTCTGTAATATCTAGACTTCTAATGCAGAAAAAAGTCACACATCTGAAGTTAGAGGAGATGAATACCACTCCATATTTCAGTTTTAGAAATACCTTTGCCATGTCAGTTTAAGTAAAACACAACAATTAGGTGCAATACATCTCTTTTAAGACAAACATAGCACCACTGATGCCTATTTGTTCCCCCTTTGTCTGTGTAACTGTCAACCACAGCTAACAAGTTTGCACTATGGGTTATGTTTGCAATTCATATATACGTTTGTATCTGTGGCAAGATTAAAAATTAATTTAGAGTCATATCGGACACTTTAACATAGAGCACTGTTAGACACACGTGACAAGGTGACTTCTGCCTTTTTATTACATCCAAACTGAATAATAATATCAAAAGTGGAGAAAATGCCGCTGAAGAGATAAATTAAAATCTCTTTTAAGAATAAACTACATCATGGAGTTAAAGGGTTAGGATCAGATGCATGGATTTGAAACCTCGTATGAGAATTTCATAAGATTCAGGACTGGAGATCTGCCCTTGATCATGCTGCTTACTGGCATGAACAGATTGGAATTGCATCAGACACTGTGTATGCCAAGTTGATTGTGAGGGACTGAGAAGGAAGCACAGAAAGACACATCCTATTACAGCCTTACCATTGTATGTACTGTTTTGGAATGGTTGGATGTGTCTTCATAGTGAAAATACTGCATGTTTGGAAAAAGTGACATCTCAACAGGCTACATCTGGGAAACAACTTAAGGTCATAACAATAAAATACCAAATTGAGATAGATCACAGTCAATTAGTCACTGAGAAAAAATCCCTCTATGAGCAACGTTTTAAGCTAGTAATTCTTGAAAATTTAATAAGCTTGCCTTGATATACAATGGATTATGGCTAACTGCAGTCTTTTCACATTCTGTAGATTATTTCAGTAAAATGAGAGACAATAGTTTTGTGTTCCATAAGCTGAAAACGAAAACCAGATACACATATTCAAGCCATTTGCTGAATGATTTTTTTCAGTAGAGAGGCTGAGTATATGGATTCTAGGGGCGAATATGCCACTGAAATAAGCACACTGATGTAGTCTTCTGTTTACAATGCAGCTGACAGGAGCCTTCGTTACTTTTTTCCTAAGCATTAAAAGGTGCATTGTGGCCAAAGGCCACTTCACTTAGACTAAAGAAAATGGTAAATTTATAGCCAAAACCCTTTTTGCAGGCAGCAGGATGACACTGGAAGAGGCTGAGTGAGGAAGGGTTGCCTTGCTACCGGAGTGCCTTGAAAGATGACTGCTCGGATGGCAAGTGCTCAGAGCCTGCAGGGAGTATGGGTGAGCACACAAACAATCCTTTAGAAAAGGCAGTATACTTCCACTTCTGTGCTTTCAGAGATAGCCATGTAGCACCCCTGCAATGGGGAGACAGGAGTATGACTCCATTCAGTGCTCCTTGCTACTTAAAGTGTTTCTCTTCCCTGGAGTTTTTAATCTCTCCTTTGCGATTGCTAGTTTACCATGGTGTTAGCTACTGTAAGTTAAGTCTATTCTGTCAATGCTCCAGAGAACAAACACGGTTTTTCATGTGCCAGTGGAATTTTGCTTCCACTGAAGAAGTGCAGTGGCTGGGAGTCCTTTCCAGGTTGGAAATTTGCCACAAAAAAGATTTCGATAAACCCCTCTGTCAGGAAAGAATGCAGGAATTTTGTTCTGTGACACACGGCATCTTGAATGAAATACGAAATGACAGTTACCTGTGCTGCAGAGCACTGGAAGCTGAGGCCCATGGGAAACAAATCAGCAAGCAGTTGAAGGACAGACTCTGAAGGACAGACTCTCCTTCTTCCTACTTATGTACCTGTCCTACTATTATTTATTATGACTAATTCAATAATTAGCATAATAGTTAGATACCATTCTTAAAAATATTAGTGAACAGAATTTCTTTGCCTTGCTATTTAATAAAAGAAATGTCTGTGAACTTGTTTCTTAGACATGTTTTAATAGTGTCAAACTGCATTAGCAAAATTGTTACTTAGAAGCCTCATGCTTCTAGTTGTGTAGATGTATTTGAAGTAACTCTACAGAGAAATGCAACTGAGCTGTTATGTATTCATAATATTGAGCCTAAGTAAAATGCACTTTCCTCATTAAGGCCCCAGCTATCAGCCATCCAAATATCCACAGAATGGTACAGAGCCAAGGCTAATGGGAATGTTTTGTGTTTTTTACTTTAGGATGCACAAAGTGCCTCCAAAGCAAGCACAAGACCCAAAGGAAGAGTCTGGATCTATAGAAGAGAAGGAAGAGGTCAAAATGCTAGGGCTCAACTACGGAAAAGTTGGGAGTTATTAAAATAACCTAGAGACCAGTCCTGCCTTATCAAGAAACCTATGTGCTACGTATCATGGTGACACTCCATGAACTTCTTCTGTGTGCTGTGGCCATAGATCCTTGGAGTGTTAGGACAGGGGCGAAATCAAAGCATGCACAGAGGTATCTCATAGGGATAGGGTCCCTCTGTTGTCCTGAGTAGGTGTCCTGGCACCAGAGAGCATCTGATCCACCCCAGTAGTATGGGATTTGTCTCTTGCCTTCCTGTCAGGTTTCATCATTTCAAAGAATGATAGCGGTTAGCTGATGTGAGTGTTCCTCATGTTGGTACATGTTTTGCTAGGGTCAATGTCAGACTGTATCATCAAAGCAAGCTGAACTGGTGTTTGCAGAACAGGCTAGATAAAGACAGACAGTTCTTGTTACCTAGATTTTTTGTTTAAGACTGCTGGTATGTTCAGATAAGCATCGAAGGATTGAGACTCTCAGGTAATATTTCACGTTGCTCTTTTCTACTCTAAGGCAAAGAATTGTTGTTTAGAAAGGAAAACTGAGGGTTTGATCTCCAGAACTGGAGGCAAGTAATCCATTTTTGCATGCATTGGGAACAGGTAAAAAGTGACTGAAGTCATAAAACTAAAAGTAGAATTGTCCTTTTTCTGGTCCAGCAATACAAGTACATTTATTTTGCGGTACTACATGATAGATGATTATTACATACCTTATGTTTTTATTCAGATGTCTCGTCAATTTGGATATAATTTCCAGTAAATCAGAATTTAACACCATGGCTTTCTTGTGTACTCTGTTCCCTCTTCCAACCTGTGGCAACAAAGTGGAAGAGTATCAATAAAGAGATGAAGACAGTCTCACTTGAGAATACTTTGGTAGTTAGCTTGCTGTCTTTGGGAATGTAAAGTATAGTTTCCTCTTCCTGATCTACACCAATGCCTGGTCTAAGCAGTCTCAATTGCTTAAGAATTTGAGATGATCTAAGACTGCCATCATATAAAGTTTCATAAATAAGATTGACGCCATCTCTCAGATTTGGTAGGATACTGGAGATGCTGTTGGCATCCCATGCTTTTTCAGAAACTTGCACTGGCTGCATTGCTCTGGACAACTCGCTACAGGACCAAGAAGCAGATAGGTCATTTCACTTGATGTTGCACATCTAGCCTCAGGCAGGCCTGCAGGCTCACTCTATAAGCAGGGGAAGTTATCCATGGAATGGAAATCAGTTTTGACTGTTGTGATTCTGCTATTTCTAGACTTGAATACCTTTCTCTCATTTCCTGAAGCTTGTTCAGATATCATATAAACACAGAAAATCTACATTTACGGACTGTAGTCAACTCAGGTGTATGACTGATAGCAGACATCTACCTTCAAATGCCGCAATTGACTCTGAAAATGTCTGTCTCCCTCCCCTGTCAGCAGAAAGAGCTTGCAAGTCTAACAGAGTAATTTTTAGAGAACTGATTTATGTAAGACAAATTCTACACTCATTGTCACCTAAAAACTGAATTGAGCGGCCTAAAACTGTAATTGGTGTTCGTGTCCTGAGTGACTTACCTGAAACCACAGAAGAAATTCATGGAAGAGAAGTTTGCAATAGAAAACAGACTTTATTAAAACTAGAGATCTTACCCAACTGCCATTCTACTGAAGCATAACAGTATGTGGTTTTCATAAAAGTTCACACATTTGCCTGGAGATGCCATCATCCTTAAAAAGGTAGCCGTTTTTAGCATTGTTATAATTTTACTAAGCTGTTAGTTGAATTATTATGTCAGTAAGTTTTGTGGATTAAAATGAACATCTGTCTATTGAAAATCTAGGAAAAAAACCCTATTTTTTTTAATGTTTTATATTTAATACAATTGCAATTTCTTCTTGTAATTTCTAGTAGTGATGTTTCGCTGATATCGTCAACAGTCCTTGGTAATTTCCTCTGAAGGCAGAGTAAGCAAGAACTAAGTTGTCATAGCTAAGAGACCAGTCAAAGGTTTGCACAAGGGAAGATAAAACAGTTGTGATGTATTGATTTTATTTTTTTCTTTTAATATTTGTTCTGTTTGCTTATGTCTTCAATTGGATTTATCCTGAAACTGAATCCTGAAGTCTTTGGAGGAGAGAGCTCACAAAATAAGCAATGACTGAGCACTGTAATGTTACTGACCAACTAGCTGTTGAAGTTTGCAGAAGATTAACGTCCCATAAACTCATTAAGACTTTGAGTAGACAACAGGCTTCACTTATTTTCTTGCTCAGTTAAGAACCTCTTATTATCGCTGTAGTAAAGCATCCAAACCTGGCTAAACTCAGCTTTGCATTCAAACCACAGTTTGACTGCTTTATTTTTATTGTTTCCAGAGATAGATTTTTCTGTATTTGTAAAACCTTTTAACAATGGCAAAAAATCTGGTCCCACTACATAAAATGGCACTGTTTTAAAAACAGTGCTTCTGTTATTGTCTAGCTTTCCAACAGCATTTCACCAGAAGCCCTAGAGCATGCAGTCAAAATAATGTTTCCTGATTTTTGTTCTCTCTCAGTTTATGGGATATCTGAAATTAATTAACTGACAAATGTGCCATGCTATCAAAAATTTTTACAGGATCCCTCTTATACATTTAAGGGTGGTAATAATTCTGTTTCAGTGTGTTCGGGCATCACAAACTTATTATACAAGGGGCAGTTTCATTTTTACTGGTACAGTAGCTTATGCCTGAAGACCACCCTTAGAGAGGCCCCAAGTGGCTTTACACTCCAGTGGGCTCATTGTAAAAGTAACATAATAGGATGAAGCATGGGGCCAGGGGTGGAGGGGGGAGGAAGTGGTACGTAACTCTAGCAGTGAGTTTGGCAGTAATGAACTATTCAAACAGCCTCATACAAAATCAAAATGCATCCTGACTTTTCCTGAAATTTAAAATACGTAAATAAAGAAAGAAAGAATGCAGGGAAAACTAAGGAAGAAAACCAAATATTTTAACCAAAACATAATTACCTTTTATTTCTGTACATCACAATACCAGATTTTCACTGGCACACTCTTTTCTGTAGATTTTAAGCCTCAGTGGGTGGTTAGGTTTATTGAAAAAGAAAAAAAAAGCACACACACAGAAGAATGGTATCCATGTGCCAACTCAGTTGTACCACAGTAGTCTGGGAGATATGAATCCGTTCTCATTCTCCAACATCCATCCCATACACTCTACATCTTACCCTCTCTGCTTTTGATGATCCTTCAAATGCTGCAGGCACAATATGGTCCACAGCTTTGTGGTACTCCCACATCGACCTATGCATTCATCTGTTCCACACCATTTTTACCTTCATGTATATGCTTACTTTGCTCCTTAGAACCCACTGCTCAAAATGGGTTTTTTTGTTAATATTTGGAGGATTCCTCTGAATCTGGTATCTTTAGATAAGACAGTTGTAAATACTCTTGCTTTTTATACCTTTCATAACAATAACATTGAAAGAAATGTGAGCTTTGAGTGATGTAGCCATTGTGAAGCTCTTTGTCAGCTGCATTAGCTTCTGTTCTCATCAGTCTGACAGTCTTTAGACTTTTCCCTTGATTTATTAGCCTTGCCATTTTCTTAGGCATATTTTTTGAGTGAAATTAAGATTTTCTATTCCAGCAGGATATAGTTGCTGCTCTGATTTACTTCTTGAATTATATTTTTGACTTCTCATCTGACTGCTGAAAGAACTTCTCATTCTTCTCCTGTCTCAAGTTCTTATTACATAAAATAAGGTTACTTCAGAAGTCATCGGTCCTATATGATGTTTCTCAATCATTCCTTATGTTCCGCATAGGCATTGTCATGAGAGTATGATCCCTCTTAGGTATTTCAAATTACACATTTATTTGGTTATCAATAAACTCCACTTTTTTTTTTTTTTTTTTTTTTATTTGGCATGCTGTTTGAGGGATAGATTTTGATTTGGAGGGGGTCATTTGAATCAATTCAGCTGTACTTCAGGCTGTATTTTCTCTTTCGCATCAGAAATGCAGTCACAATCTGCTACTGAACTACATTAACAAAATTGTGGGTTCACTGTGGGCAGGTATAAGGTTAGTACTTGAAATCCAGATCAAAGAATGAGTAAAATTGAAATAATTTTTCCAGATGCACGGGAAAGGTCAGCTGGATTACTAGTTGAAAGACATCTGCTTTATAACTTCTGAATTTGGTTGTAACATGTAGTAGCACAGCTGTGATCCCACCCATTAGAGGGCAGATAGCATATAGCCATATTTTCTTTATGACATTATGGCACATTACTTACATGACCATTGTTGCCCTTACTTCAGGAAAAAAGGAGAGATCAGGAAAACGCCATTGTTCTGAATTCACAGGCAAATAACTAATGATTCATAAGATATCACACAGGAGATATCATTGTCATGTATGTGATATCTTCCACTAATTTTTAATAACACTTAAAAAAAATCAATATTAATTCAAAACACAAAAATAAGTAATGTAAGAGAGGTCAAATAGTTTCATTTCTTGAGTGGAAAAGTTGCACTGAAAAAGGTTTGAAAAAATAATCTGTGAAGAATCAATTATTTTGAAGATATGAATATTTAATGGATGAATTCCATTATTTAGTGGCATCTTTAAGTTTTAATGGAACCTATCTTAAAATTCTAAATATCAGGCTTCTTAAGAGTATCTGTAGAAGAATAGCTGTGGAAGACCACAATAAACTGCAGTAGCAAGTAATTATTTTCTATTTTTTTCCAAAATACTCAATTTTTTTTTGTCTGTAATAAAAGAGTTCTACATCAGAGATCTAGTAGGTATTAGAGAAAACTCCAAAAAGTGTAGTTTTTCCACAGAGGACAGACAGGGGTTAGAATGCAAGAAGAAATAACTATATATATCCCAGTCTTGCACAAACATCTTCAATTCAAAAGAAACAATATGTCATTGCAAGCAAAACACAACACCATATGGTGTGTTATTAACGCAGCATCCTGTCTTTGAAATCTAACAGGGTAGTGTATTATGGGGGGTAGAAGAGGATTGCATGCAATTCAGTTTTGTTCTGCTAAGAAAACACTTTTGCACATCATAGGAAGGAGCTGTTTTCATAATGGAAAGCTTGTGCAAATCTGCCAAGCTTCAGGGAAGGTCATGCCACACAAGTGGACTGTTCTCATGGCTGTCATCTTTCCAATTTATATCTTATCTTCTCCTAAGGAAATAGTCATTCTGCAGCTTTTCTTGTATGTGATGGAAATCAAGGATGCTTCCCCAATATCATACTTCTAAACTCCTTATGAATGCTGTGACTTCTTCTTTTGGAGTTCTTTGTTGAAGGTCAATAAGACCTCAAAGTGATTTGAGATCCAAATATTATTAACGAGATTTTTTCTCCCTTGCAAATATAGATTTGCTTTGACAGTGGGTTGCTCTAGGTACAGTTATATTCTTTATTGTGTTCGTAATTTCCAAGACAATTAAGCCAGTGGTCAAAGTGCTCAAACATGTTTCCCAGCCTGAGAAGCAGACAGGATAAGTGGGAACATACATGGTTGCTTGGGGTAGCAGAATTCAAATACAGCTATACTGAAAAGCAGAGATTTTGTCAGTCTCCTCTGGAAGGTCCTGCTGCAGAAGTTTAAACCATGGCCCTTCCAGGGCAATCTACCTTGGCTGCTTTGACTACACATAACAGCCTCCAGAAGAAGGGCACAGGGATGGCTGGAGCTGGTGATACATTAAGACTCAATGTTTATCTGAGTCTATAGAGCTGTTTCTTAAGAAGGCAGCAACTTTTTGTCCATCTTTGGCAGTGAAACTTGAGTATGACATTTACTCTGTCTCAGTTCATTGTGTCCCTATATCTTCTCCAGTAAGGAAAGGTATTATTTTACTCCTCGCCTCTGAGAGTTGAAACCATTGGCCTAGCTTCTACCACAAACCATTTCCACAGACTCCAAGGTACTTGAGTTACCTCTGTGAAACTTTTTTTTTTTTTAAATTAAGCTACAGCAAGATTTAGGAAATTTAAGCATTACACAAACTTTTCCTTCATATATTACTATAATTTTCCTCCTTTCTTACTGGGTATGTTTGTTGTCAATTTTTTATTGCATTTTTTGCTTTTTTTTTTCTAAAATTGCAACCTGTATTCACAATATTCTACCTATTTCGAGTCTCATTAATATCAGTACATATCCTTGTATGTGTTACTCAACAGGAAACAATCAGAATCTGGCCTGTGAGTTAAAATTTCCATGGTGACAGTGACCTGTAATTTTTCCCCTTCTCTGTGGTATTATAGAAAGTATTAATATCTTCTGTCTCTGGCATTACAGAAGGGGCATAGACATTTCATAGTCACTATTTCAACTAGTTTACTTTTGAAGCTCTGTTTTCAGTTTCCCTAATTTAGTCTTGAATGATTGTTTTGGCTTGAAAATCGCCCAGTGAATTTCAAATGCAAATTGCTATATGACAATTAGCCTAGAAACAGAGGTTATCTCCATTTGCATGGTAATGAAGAGTTGTCTTCCAAGACATGTCAAAACAATCAGAAGAGACTAATGAGATTTTATGTGAACCAACTGCTGGACATTCTCTTTTATTTTAAAATAATCTTGATGGCCGTGGATTATTATTCAATTTGAAGCAATATTATTGAAAGTCTGACAGCAGAAATTTATTTCAGAAAATGGTCTGAAGCCAACATGAGAAACGTCAGTGAAATAGTCTGCGTGAGTAAACACTAAATGATATTTTTCTGACAAGACACTCTACAGTGAGTTACTTAACTGAGACCAAGATAAACACGACATGCATTGCCCTGGTAGGACACAGCAGTGCAAAATCTCATCTTCTTTGCATTCAAAGACTCCAAGTTTTCCAGAAACACAGGCAAAAATGACACCTTGATCTTTTCACTAGACCCCTCACAAGAAGTGGTGAAGAGTTAGCTCTGGTTTCCCAAAGTATTTGAAATAGACTATCCAAAGGGAGAAGCAAAAGGGGCAAAGCTTCTACCAGCTTGTGAAATGTCTTTAGTCTAACTGAACTATAGACCAAATACTGAGACTACATCAGTGGTGCCCCAGTATCCTTAGAGGAGAGATAAGATTTTGTCCTCATGGTAATGATATTTTGCATATCAGACCTTGCTCTGCTCTTGCAACTCTTTGTTTTATAGTATTAACATAGAGCCATCATTTTCTTGAGATGGTCCTTTTTTTTGGTGTTCTGCGTCTTCTGATTTCATTTATATTTCAGGTCATTAGATGTGCCTGTTAACTGTGTTTGAGCAGATTCTTCAGAGAAGGAAAGTATGATGTCTGACTCTAAGGGGAAATGAACAAAATGAAGGGAGTCTCAGGTAGTCAAAGGCGAAACATTTACAGCTGCTTTCCCATGGCAGTAAAATAATGTCCTTGGGCACAAGTATTAGTTAGCACAAGAGCATAAGAATTGGTAAGATATTGCTAAGCTGCAAATGACAAATACCACTGATGTGATGGATATGCACTTGTTTTTCTTAGCCAGTGATGGATATTTGCTTGGCTTTCAGAACATCTGCAATGAAGTTGCAGGGGTTGGGCTGTTTTAGTGTTTTTTCCATGCTGCTGTTCTAGTTGTTCTCCAGTAATAAGCTGTTGACTAAGAAATCCATCTGAGTTTTGAATGAAATATTAGTGTAATTCAAGATTCAATTGTTTTGTGTGTGTGTGAACTTCATAATTTGTGTTGTGTGGCTTGTTAGTGCTGTTATAAAGCTTTGCAGGGATCCTCATTTCTGGTATTTGAAATGTCCATAGTTTTGTTTCAGCTTGGCCTATCCTTTTTATCTATTATGTGACATTATACCATTAAACTATTTTACCATGTAATCTAATTCAAAACACAGTATCACATTATCTTATGAAGTCAGAATCAATTTCCAGCGTCACAAAGTGCCACCCAGGAGGACAGCTTAAGACACAGTAGAAGACACACACAAAATTAATCCTCTATGATAAATGTTTGTAATGCCTCTGTAGTTACCTGTGTTGTTCATACGTATCAAAAGGCATGACAAAACAACTGATTTTTTTAATAAGTATGGAAATGCTATATCTTGGCAAGAGGTATCCTTGCTCTTACTCCATTGGTTTGTACATTTTCTTAGCTGTATTTATACTGACCTGATTTGGTTGCGTTTAAATATCTACATATAACTGTGGGAAGTGATGCCCCTGATAGTGATTCCTGTGTATATGCAGTATCTTTTAAAAAAGAGATTAATATGTCTTGAGCAGTTTTACAGCCAAAGGAAGATCACGAGTTTTAAAACATGGAACACATGTAATGTAGGACACATCAGCTGAATAAACTGTGTAGGACATGGAGAAGTCCATAGGCCTGAAGTTTTGGGCTTTTTTGTTTTTATCAAAAATGGTAGATTTTATAGCACAAAAAAGTATGAAATTGGTGATGGTTTGGAAGGTGAGGTAAAAGTCAAAAAAAAGATTCAGTCATCCATTAAATGTATAGCTAAGTAGTTATAGGGACTCCATAATTACTTCAATTATTAATGAAGTGGATATGTAAGCATATGCTTTTCTGAAGCACTGGTTTGTCAGTGATTTGTGACAACAAGTGATGATTGATAGGCAGGGAGTAGATGGTCCAATTTTTCTGTCTGTCTGACCACTTGTGTCATAAAAACCCTAGATCTTCTGACAGGGTTACATAAGGAGCAAAGATTAACTTTGCAAAGCTGTCAGAAAATCCTTGTGTTACAGGTACTTATATAGGACCAGAAACCTTTAGAGAATCCCCCAATGCTTCTTTTATGACTAGGTTCAAATATGACCTGAAACACCCCAGTGCTCAGCCTTGTAAGTTCTTGTCTTGTTTGTTACTTGGTCACTCACTGAAAACCACATCCCTGTATCAAACACCTTTGTGTTTTGTAATACCTATGAGGACACTTTTACAGCTAAGAAACAGGTCAACAGAAACAAGCATACAGAGTAGAGAAGAATATGAACTTAGCTGAATAAGAAAAAAACACAGAGAACGTTATGAGAAAGTCTTGTCTTTCTGGATTTTCTGTTATTCTGGGGACATTCCCATTTGGGGGATTTACCTTTCTCACATCGGTGTGCCGAGATAGCACGTTTTACAAAGAGGGAAATCTATCCAAGCAGTCTTTCAAAAACTGAAAATACATCAGGTGATGTCAGCTGTTTCCCTTACAAGGCAGTCACTGCTAAGTGGTGGAGCATCCCTTCCCTCTGATAACTCCTACTCACTCTGTAAGACACTTTGTGTTAGTTCTAAGCTCACCACGCATGCGCGGTTCTCCCAGGACAGATGGTGTTTGTGGAGTGTGTGTTTTCTGGTATTTGGCCTTCTCAGAGAACCTCATTCTGTGTCACCAGCGTGCACCTTTTACATTCAAGCCTGAATGTTTCTCACCGAGATGTGTTCCCCTAAGTCAATAGTAACTTTTTTAATCAACTGTCAGAACTTTCAGGTGAAAAAAATGTGGTATAATTCTTCTCATCTTGCCATTGAGAGTATGTTTATCAGTAGTTATGCTATTTGATCCAGCAATGAACTGGAAAAATATAATGAAAGTTTCAAATATGTTTCCTATTTTAATTACCATGTGATTGAATTAGGGAAAGCGTGGAAGATCAAGATATATGCTTCTTGTTTGTACTAAAGGTACCTGTATAATAATCATGAGCACCATCTCTTCAGTTTATGCTCATTTTTAAACTCTTTGGCTAAATTTCTTATTTCTTCTTTTGCATATTGAGCATTTATTTCTCAAGGAATTTCAGGCACATGGACTCCACTGTAATGGAAACATTTGGTAAGTTAAATCATATGATTAAATAGTCTTACTGAGAACTCCTTCAAAGGTTCATGAAAATCTCCAAAGATACTGGGTGACTTCCATGGACTTCAGAGTTTATATTCACTGAAATTAATTATGACATGTCTAGTTGATTTGTGAAAGTGATAATTAACACAGGCCTAGTTAATTAAATCGATAGTATCATGCAATTAGAATAACATGATATGCAAATATTCTCAGTAACAGTTTCATGCATAATCTTCAGACTTTGAAATATTTGATGAAACTGTCCTTGTCAGTTGAATACAAAATAAACTGAAGAATGTGGTGATTTTATTTTCCAGTGCTGATGTGCAGGAAAACACATATTGATGTGATATGTTGTTTTACAAACTCTTACTCTACAGACTGCTCTCTACATTCAGGAACTTTCAGTGTAATTTCCAGTAGTTTATTAATAATATAACATCATGACAGTCACCAATAAGAGAGCAGACAAGAGTGGAAAATTACCCTCAATGTAACAGTATTAGAGGTTCATAAAATTTTATGAAGGTACCAGATTTTTTAAATTCCATATTATAAACTGGTAAATTTCAGCAAAACTTTTGAATACCTTTAAAATATTTTATTTTGTTTGTGGAAGAAGGGGCTCACACATGGGTATCTTGTCTAGATTCTAAGAGAGATGTTCTTGTGGCTGTGTGAAAGTAAAGCCACTAACTTGAAAATGGCCTAGGCTGTACTCAGCAGTAGACAGGTGACTGTTTTCTATCACTGTACTAAACAGAAATGAAACATATTAAAGAACCTTCAATAAAAACCTTCCTCATAATAAACAGAGTTGGGTCTTCTGAATAATCTTGTTATGTAAAGTAACTAAGAGTTCCATAAAATAAAACAAATTATTAAAAGTCCTGAGGTAGGTCATCTATTCCCTCAGCTTGGGTACATGAGAATTTTAATTTCTTACTGAAGTACTGTAAGTTCAAGAACTGCATAACAAAATTTACATTTTAATATCATGTGCTGCTGTCATATCAAGAAGAATGGTGATTTTATGCAATAGAATTTAATTAATATTATAAAGGAAATCTCTTCAAGGACAGTCACTTTCAAAAATAGCAGCATTTATGGATTGTGGTCAGATCTGCAGTCAGTACACACAACAGACATAAAAGCATTATTAAAGAATAACTCACCAGGAAAGAAAATAATTTATACTTCTAATCATCTTACAAAGGCCAATATATTTACTGTTGTATTCTTCCATGTAATGTTCTCTTCAGATCATATTATTGTTTTTTAAAAGTACAAGTAGCATCTGTTTTATGTAGTGTAATAAGGATATTTTTATAGGTTTCAGCAGCTTGTTTATTATACTTGCCATGATTTAATTTAATATTGTGATCTCTCTTTCTTCCTATACTCTGTGATGTCACTTTGCATGCTGCACATTTCCTTTGTATTTGCATAACACCATTAGGAACCAGAGACAAGTCTTTTTAGTTTCAAAGTACAATTTGAGCAGTCCCACAGGAAAAGGGGCTTTTTGCTGTCTGCAGTGTAACTTATTATGTCAAGCCTGAAATTGATTTGTCAGTGGAGTCATCAGTGGTGTAAGGTGGTTCTAATGCTGCTCTGGAGTTTAGGCACTGTTTTCCAAGAGTAATTAAGTAAAACCTGTAATTTCAACAAGCCACTTGAAGACTGAATTAGATATTGCTTCTGTTGTAATAGACAAGCTAACATGGCCATTATTATTGTTATGGCTGCTCGTAACATGAAAAGCAAAGAGGAAAAGTGTGCTCCCACTTATTCATTAATTTATAAAATTAAAAAAGCTTTTCCCCCTCGTATTTCCCTTCAATCTGTGGAAAACATGATCATGCACAATTTTCCTTAGAAAAGTCGGTCTATATTGCAGTGAGTTTATTAGACTATATCCATATTATGCCTGTTTGTGTCCAAAGTTATCCTACATTTTGACACTATCTCAATTGCAGCTGAGACCATTGCTGGTTTAACGCAATCACATTAGTGATTCCATGTTTTTTTCATATTAATTTTATGCATCTTAGCAGAAGGGCTCATAATTTGAGCACCTGCCTCAATTTTCTTACCTTTTTTATTCCCCCTCCCCCCAGCTGGCTAAATTAACATAACAATAGTGACCATAATAGACTTGACTACTTTGATGCTAGCAAATAAGGCTGCCATGTCACGTTTCATCATGGAGGACTACAGTACTGCTTTTGACCAGAATCTGAGGTAACACTGCTAAGGACAGCTGTCTTGCTCTCAAGGTTTACTTCTTGCTTGATAGGTGGTGAACAGAGACAGCCTTCTTATGTTGTCTTATTCTCTCGTCGTTTCATAAGGTCATCTATTTTTACCTGTTTCTTGTAAAGAAGACAATACAGTTCATAGCAAGATTAGCAAAAGCTTGTAGTACAGTCTTGCATATACGTGATGCGAAAGGGGGCTTTTGACAAAGAAGACGACCGGTGAAAATTTCAAGTGGGGAGTTCTGTGTACTTAGGCTGCAAATGACATGAATACAACTGTACTTGAAAGTTAAGTTGTTTTGGTTTGTTTTGTTTTAATAACTTCCTATTCATTTCAAATAGAGCACTTTTAACTAAAGAGTTGAAGAGCTGAACAGTTGCACTCAGGGTATGTGCATGTCAGTAGTTGCAGCCAGATGTATCTCTGTTCTCCTTCCAGCAGTATGCATCACAGGGTCCCATATGGCATATGAAATGTGCTTCCTCATATGTAACCTCAGATACAAACATAATTGTCAACCTTTCAAAAGTTGGTCAAGACATAAGGACACACACACAATTTATAACACGGATCAGTATTATTTATTTTAAAGATTGTGAATTCCAGGAAGTTGTGGTTACCTTTGAAGATTCTAATACGCTTTGAGAGGGAAAAAAATTAATAGAGACTGAATTGAGCTGGGAAGTGATGGTAAGCATGAAGCTATTTGTGAATGTGCAATGTAGCATCTGAGGTTTTGCATGATCCAGTATGTGCTATATAAATAGCTACCTTGCATCTTCTGTGGTGGGTCAGTGGCAAATAAACTACAGCTTACTCATTAGCAATAAGTCATTAGCAATAAGTCATTGCTGGTGGCATAATTTCTCAGGTTCACGGTAGAGGCTGACTTGGATTGTGACCCATGAATATGCTTCCAGGGGGATATGTCAGCAGCTTATAAGTCCCATGTTACTGCCTTTTGAAGTCAGAAAGAGCATTAAATAAGGGTAACTGCAGAAAGCATCTGCTTATCTCTTGTAAGAGATAGAAGGAGTTTATATCCAGAACCACTAAACTGAATTAAAACATTGTGAAGTTGGTATCATTTTAAATACAGGGGTTTTTTGTGATATACGGCTCAGAAAAAACAGTGACTGGACAGGGTACTGGGCTCTTAATGGGGCAGCTCACGTATGGGTGGAAAATTCAAACAGATGAGTATATTGCTGTTTGACAACAGAAATAAAGTCATTTCAAGACGTTTAGTTTAAAACTTGTGTAAATAAAATAACTTTCTATTTCTAATACAACTGATAAAAATAATTGGGTTCATCTTGAAGGTTTCCTTGAAAAAGGTATCAGAAAGCCAAACTATGAAACTTTTCCATGTTTATTTTTAATATATCTTTAGGAAACATCTGAATACCCACAGAAAGTAATTACTTCAAACATGTTCAGTTTTGAGGAAAATGCTATTGGCAAATGCTTTTGACATAGTTGCAGTTAGAATCTCAAAGTTAAATTGCAAGTAGAGACCTTAAATACCTGAGTAGCCTAGATGTATTCAGATGGTTAAAAAACTTCAGCATCCTTTGTTCCACTTTAGGCTTAGACTTCATGATCTTTCGAGAGAAGAGGGCAGAAGTGAGTCTTCTGAATCCCATATTTTCAAGTATGTTAAATGTCTTCAGCTCCTTTAAAAAACCCTTATGATTTACAGTTATTCAACATTTACAGGGGATCACATTATTAAGTAGAATTCATATTTTCACTGACAAAAAGCACTGTGAACAGCAGGAAGGCCACTCAAACTTGGTATGTTTGAAAACTCCCTGAATGTACTTGACCAGAATACAGATTATTTTATTACTGAAAACTGATAAAAGATGTATTGATAAATTGTTTTGCAGCCATTTTGGGGCTGATTCAAACCTTATTGGAGGCAACACATCTAATGGATGAGTAGAGGGTCACACTGCCACATAGGACCTGCGGCTCCTTTCCCATTCCTTTTACTCACTTCTGTGGCAGTCTGGAACAGTTAGCTATTCTCTTTTCCGTGTTAAAAAGCAGAGTTGGAGGCTAATGGCATTTTGATGTTTTTGGCATATATAATGAGGATAACAGGGGGAACAAAATTCTTATTAGAAATTTTTTTCTTTATGAGATTATTTCTTGCTTTGATTTGAAAAATGGATTAGAGTCTTTTATTCTTTTACTTCAGAACATAACTTTTGATTAGAGACTGTTCATTTTTAGGTTGTAAAACAAGTTTGGCTACACCATCATACACCTTAAAGACTACAATAAGGCATATACTCATTGCAAAGTTTGCTCAAGATATAGCATTTTATGTCTATATCAGTATGCAATGGAAACACCAGTAAGTATGGATGTGAAAGGTATGGAAGACCCTCCAACCTTCCTGTATGCTCTTGGAGATCATGATTTCAGACAAGCTCAGATGGGGCTCCATGGACTGCACAGTGATTAGGGTGCATCTTTAGGTTTAGTTCTTCTAAAAAGAGTCCAGCTTTTACACTCTGAGACCACTCTGTGATGGGAGCCAAAGTGTTGTAAGCAGAGAGGATTTGCATGTTTGCTTCAATACCTCTCTTCTGGTTCAAAATCTATCACTAACGCAGAGGCATCTTAATTCCCTTGTTAAAGCTGCAAGTGACACAGTGGTATGGCGAGGATTTGGCTCCTAGATAGCACTCTTATATGAAGTTTTTATCTTTGAGCTGTATTTATTTTCAGATATCAATGTTTCTGCTTAACAATGACATTTTGCATAGTACTTGTTATTTACATATTTAATGAATCATTTATAATGTGGCCTTTACTCTGACATCTGGGTTTATCACCAAAAAATCAAGAATTAATATTTAATTGTCCATACTGGTGAGTAGAACTAATTCTTTCCCCTGTTAGCTAGAGGAAAGTACTAGAGGAAAAAAAAGCTAGAGGAAAATATAGACAATGAAGCATGACAGAAAAAGGAAGCCTGCTACATTTTCTAAGCACATTTGGTTGTGCGAGAATGCGTGTTCAAATTAACATTTTTTTTCTGCCATTGTTTTTTTACATATTGCTTGAATATATATTAACTGCATGCTAAAAGAAACACTTCAGATAAATGGAAGAGAATCTTAGAAGCCAGCAGTTTCAAATGTGCTTCTGCTGAGAAATTATCCTTTTACAAGTAGTTCTACTGACAAAATAAAGACTGTATGCCAAATTTGTTGTGGAACAAGGTGCCTTTCATTGAAGGGGTGGGCTGACTGTTTTCCTGTCTTCTTTCCATGTTTGATTATTTACCTCTACTCTGTGTTTCAAAAATACTGACCCAGGGAGCACAAACAGATGCTCTTACATTTCTAATACATGAGCTCCTAAGGAAAACATCCAAAAAAGTATCAGAGCCAGAAAAGAGTAGAGTTGTTACTGTGTGTTGTATCAACATCCCAGGTTTTAAAATCATCTCACTTCCCCTGATGGTGGTGAGATCCTTTACATGAAAGTTAGTTATCTCTCACTGTTTTATAAGCTTTCCTTTCCCTTTTGAAATGGGGACAAGGAGGAATGAATTCGAAATTAAACTTCATTTGTAAATCTGCCTTAGTTCGTATGTTCAAACGAGATAATTCATTTTAGCATAAATGCATGGGTGGTTTTGAACCTCGTGTATAAAATACCCTTGATGTGGAAAACATTTCAGCTTCTGCAGCCATTTGGTACAATGAAGGTTAGCACATACGGTATGTGAAATCTGAATCCCTCTCAGGGAAATCCTTATTTGAATTGTAGATGAGAAATTTCTAAAAGTATAATTAGCTTTGCTTGATACCTTTTTCTCCTCATTCTGTGAAGAAATATCACCCACAAACAAGGAAAGAAAAGAGGACGCTTTCTCTTGCCTGTTAAGCAGCTGGGAAGCATTGCACTGTTGTGTTCTCTAATTCATACCTCACCTCTTATTCAGCAAATCCCTAGTGAGTTCTGAGTTTGCAGTGTCTTAACAAACTGAGCAATAAAAAGCAGAAATAATATAATAATACATTCCCCAAGAGTAGCTGATGGTAGTGTTGCAGGACAGCATTCTAGCAAAGTAAATTGATTTCTGAAGGTGTACTAGTTTTCTCTGATTTGAAAGGCAAGCAGAATGCATATTTTCATTCTTGAATGGACTACTAATGGTCCTCTAATTTTAGTCATTCATGATTCTTGTTTGCCTTGAAATGGCATGGCTGATGGCAAGCACTCAACCGTCATTTCCAGTGCATTGTCTGCCCATGTCTTAGCAGAGTAAAGTGATTATTTTTATTTATTTGTTTGTGTATTTATTTTTCTAATTCTAAAACCATTTTCTAATGTGGGGGATAAAGAGCTCTTTTGAACCTTATCTACTTCTGGACCTCGCATTCTTGTCTATAAAAATGAAGAGCACCATTTCACCTACCCTTGTACTTAGCAAATGTGTGAGAAAGGACAGGAGACTTAAATGAGACATTAAGACTCATGTTCTTAAGAAGAATTGCCCATTAAAGAAAGTAGAGGAGAATGTATGTCCCAAAATGAAGGTTCATATTCAAAATTCCCTGGAATTTGGAAAGAGGTTCAGAACTGAAAATTTTGAAGCATACTTCCCTCTTATAGGAAAAATTAAAAGAGTTGAGCCTTATATTTCACCTCAACAGGAAAGGAAGGAAGTGATGCATCTTGGCAAAGAGAAGTGGAAGATGAATTATGTGGCTGAGAAGTGGGTATTTTACCCAACAATGGAATGAGCAGACTCAGGAGATGACAGTGATTTGAGCTACGTGGAAGAAACATATGCATCAAGCATTGTTGCCAGCACTTTCTTTAAAGGGAAGCTTAAGTAATAATTTTTTTATTATTATTTTTTCTTTTGAATGGTAAAGCAACATTCAAATCAGATGTTGCAGGAATGAAAACAGCTAGAAATTCAGTGGTTTATTTGCTTTTGATATTTTTTATTTCCCCCTTTGCCCTCCCTCCTCAACAGGAATGCTGAGATTCTCACTTCTTAAAGCGATCTCAGGGACTCAGGACTTGAAATAAAATCTCCAGGTCTTTGAGGGTGTTTGAGACTATGTAAATGTGGAAGGAATTTGAGGTAGTGTTGCAGAATCCTAAAATTAGGAGGAAATGTCTGAATTGTGCAGGATTCACAAAAGCTAAATTTTGTAATAAATCTTAGGTTTGGGATATTTAACAAGAGGAAAAAATAAATTACGTGGAAAATTTAGAAAAATTCTAAATGGTCATCTGGACCAGAATGAAATAAAATGCAGAATTCACATAAGACAGAAATGTGAGTTCTTACTCTTGATGGAAAGGATTCACTCTTAAGTTTAAAATGTTGTTTTATTTTAATCCTTAGAAGAACATTAACATTAGGGCTTTTAAAATATTAAATCATAAAAATTTTATTTGATTTCCACGTAACCCTCTTTTTCAAGTACTGATGTCAAAAGCAATATATGTTAGCCTTAAACAGGCCTAACATTCACTTGCTGTCAGCTGTGAAAACCTGGGACCAATAAGCACGATCTCACCTACCAGATGAAAGGAAAAGAAATAGAAACCTATCACCTCATATTCCCTTTGCAGACAGTTTTTAGGTATTTTTTTTTTATTTGACAGATATTCTACCTTTATTCTACAGTGTATGTTGCTCGTCACCTGCTAAAAGAAGAAAAGGTATTAAAATTTAAAAAAAAAAAAAAAAGTGAGAAAAATCCTTATGATCCGGTCTGCTTTTCCACCGATATTGTTTGTCTGTCAGGAACTATACTCTGAAGTAAAAACTCAGGACTATTTGTATATGCCACAAGTTCAAGACAATTTTGAACATTCAGGCTCTTGCTCATGACTTGCAACTTTATTTTCATCCACTTACTCCACAGGTTGGGTATCTTTGAAGTGATCCTTGAACCTGTGTTTAAACTATAAATGTGAAGTGCTGTAAATCTGCATTCAGATCTAAAGCAATCTTAAAGACGGCAGCTGGCAAGGACATGTATTCCCCTGGCTTGCCAAATAACGAGGGTAGTGGCAGCTGTGAGGAGTGGGATTGCTGCTGCCATAACAAGAGGCACGTCGGCTCTCGTCTCATTGCTGATCGGTTTAGTTGGCTGAGCTCATGCTTCTTTTTCTGTATCTCTCAGTATTTATTTGACAGACTCTTTCACAGTGTGTTTTCTCTGAAAGACAAGTAAAAAATGTATCACTTCCTAGGTCTGAGCAAATAGTCTGTTCTGTACTAACATGTAAAAGCTATATTTGATTGTTGATACATTATTATGAAAAGTCAAAGTGAAGGTGGGAACTCTAACTTTCCCCTTTCATGAGACTACTCAAATTGGTTTTTTCTCTTTCTCTTCTCTCTTTTTCCCCTACTCTCAGTTCCCTCTCCCCAGCCTATGTGACTTTTTCAGAATACTTATAGCTTTTGATGCAAAAGTCTTTCAGAAAATAATTTAAATTCACATGTTTAAGTTCCTTTGGCATTTTGAAAAGCTCTCTGAAGACAAAAAGGGGTATTTATAAGCCAGTGAGCTTTTCTCCTAAAGCTGCTATTTTGAATTTTGGCTTGTTTGTTTGGTTAGTTTGGTTTGGGTTTGGGTTTGGGTTTGGTTTTTTTTCTGTTGTTGTTGTGGGGTTTTGTTTGTTTTGTTTTTTTCCCTATTCTCTTCTCTTCTTCCTTTTCTCCTTCCATACGCTCTGACAAGACACCTTAGTCCAACCTTTACTACATCTCCCATGTATTAAAGTGATAAAATATGTTTGGGGGGTTTTGCTTGGTTGGTTTCTGGTATTAACCCCTGGACCTTATCATTCTGAAATTAACTTTCCTGTGAAAATCTAAGAGAGCATGAGGAAACTTGACATTTGTGCCAGGCAAACAAGCATGTTGTGACTCTAAGGCATAAATAAGGAGGTGGAGGGCTTTTTCAAGAAGGCTGGGCACTGACAGCTGAAAGCCAGAATGTGCATGTGGAGAGATTGTAGTTTTCTCCACTGAAGCACTGAGCCGAGGCAGCGGTTGGTACAAACCAGCACTATTTGTGTTTGCTGTAGGGTGTTTTCATCCAATCCCTTCCAGCCAGCCTTATTGAATTCCCTTAAACTCTCCAGAGGTAGTAATGTAGTGAGGTACTTAACCATTCAAGAAGGTCTAGTTAT
Source organism: Caloenas nicobarica (assembly GCF_036013445.1). Classification (NCBI taxonomy): domain Eukaryota; kingdom Metazoa; phylum Chordata; class Aves; order Columbiformes; family Columbidae; genus Caloenas; species Caloenas nicobarica. The sequence goes on from NC_088284.1 coordinate 35,422,294, forward strand.
AAGCTATGCCAGTGTGGTTTTGTTGTGCATTCAGTATCAACTGTTTTAAACATAATCAGCAATCAATTTGAACTTGTTATTGTCACTGGCATTTGAAAATTTAATAAGCAATTACCAGAGTCCATTCCTTTGTTTTTAATTTTTACTAAGATGTTGTTCAATTTCAGACCTTAAAGTAATCACGCTCTCCAGAATATTGAGTTGAATGAGTCCATAAGTCAGACCAGCTCTTAACTGTATTTTTCTTCACTGATTTATGGGGCTGAATGATACAGTATCTCCTTGTGGAACAAGCAAAAAAGAAATGCAAATCAGAAGTTAGACCATAAATATAAGGTACTGCAATGCTTATCAAATCAATGGGCAGCAGACAATATTACTCTCTTCCTTATTTTTTATTGTGGTGCTCTACTTTTTGTCAGTACGTATGGGGAAAAAAAGCACGTCCTGCTACAATGTCTAAGTTCATAAAATGTAGTTCTCCTTATAGTTCTATATGTCCCTTGTTGATCTTACAAGAGAATATCCAGTGAATCTAGGACTGCATAACTGAATTTCTTTTTCCTATTTTTTTTTAACAAAGCACTTGCTTTCTCCAGTGTTTCTCTAAATTAGTTCTGACTGAAGAAAAAAAAATGTTACTTAATTCATTTTGTGTTGCTGTTATTCATCAAGACCAGCAAAATTTTCCACAATGCAGATTAATTCACTTTTAAATTACTACAATGTTACTCAGGCACACTTAGGGTAATACTTTAAAGAAGAGAAAACATTCTCATTCTTGTTGTGCCTATTTTTATATTGTTGTAAAAGGCAGTGATTTTCATGAGATTTTCTAGGAACAGTTTCATCATGTTGTATATTCCTTATTTTATTCTAAGAAAATCCTTTTTAATACAGCCATCTTTTGTCTAATTTTCACATTTCTCCCTAGAGAAAATCCCATCTATTCTCAGCTATAACAAAAGCTCCTGGAAAAAAGCTGTGGAGCTATCACCAAATGTTTGGGGTTGTCGTTTTGTTTGTTTGTTTGTCTGGGTTTGGTTTTGTTTTGTTTGTGGGTTTTTTTGTTTGTTGGTTGTTTTCTTTGTTGTTGTTGGTTGGTTGGTTAGTTTTGGTTTGGTTTGGGGTTTTTTTCTTAGTTTCCTGGGCACAGATAAGACCACTTCAAATCAGAATAATACAGGCCTTATTTGGACCATCTTTGTATAGTTCTGACCAAAATCCTGCTTTTGGAAGTACTTTAAAACTAGGTTACATTCTGTTTGACTTTCTTCACCTAGACTGTTTTTTCGTAACTCTTCCTGGCAGAAAAAGTGGTAATCCTAGTGCAACCTGAAACAGCGTGCAATGCTGTGACCAAATTATCAGACAGAACAGTAGTAGAAACATAGGAATTTGCCATGGCTAGAAGAGTAGCTATGTCATCTTCATTGCATATTTATTTCTCCTCTGTTCCCACTGCCCTGGAAAAAAAACACCCTGAAAAAGTAAATGAGTAAGCCAGAGAAGTTGTCACTGGAGTATGAATTCCTAATATAAGCACGTCTCCATTTATGAGTGGAAAATAAATGAGAGTTCGCTCTGTTATCTATACCTATTTTCAGGCAATTTCCTTTTGTTTACAGAAATGCACTTGTCTACAATCCAAGGTCAGGTTACCCTGGATTAGATGAGATGGTCTTGTTCTCAGTGAAATGGCCAATATTCACTTGAAAAATTAACTTACAGTCCAGAAATGATGATACTGACACACTCTTCAGAGCACTGGTCTTTGTTAAAACAGGCAGAATTCTCACCTACCAAACACACCACCTTGCTTTGCATATGGGCGGAAATTGGGGGAAGCACCTGATTATTTAAAATGTTTGACTGTCAAATTCTGTGTTTTCTAACAGCAGAAATGTGGTGAAAATCAGTCTTAATAATATACGCTATTAAATCTCAAAGACTTCTAAAAATTTGGCTCATTGTGTAAATGCTTAAAAACAACAAACAAACAAAATGACGTCATTGTAATACATTAAATGTAATCAATGTAAACAGTAGAAAGAGAATTGTGTTAATGGAAGAGGAAATATCTCAAATGTCAAACAATTTCAAAGTAGACTTAGAAGTAACTGCAACACTACTTATATTTTTATTGCATTTTTTGTAAGCCACGTCTGAAAATCTTTCTGAATGACAGCTTTTGTTTGCAACATTTTGCTTCATATCTTGTTCATTTGCATTGTGTCTTTAAAGAAGGAGTAGAATAAAATGTAATTGAGAAACATGAGGAACATGTCTTCACATCTTCCATTACCTGTTTTGGGGTGGGGGGTTGTTCTGTTGTGTGGGCAGATTTAGAAGAAAGTGTGAGACAGCATTTACAGAAAACCCTAGGGAAAGAAAAACTTCTGATGTGCAAATATTACACTCCCTTGAAGGACTAACCTGTCATTTTCATTTATTTACTTTTCGTTAATTTCTGATTTGTAATTTCTCAGAAATTAAATACAGTGCAGCTTTGTTGACATTTCTCATCTCCGTGTAGGCTACTGCTTCAATTACTGACTCATATGTTACACAGCTGAGTGTCAGCAATAAGATGAATGGCTTTGATTACCTTATGATTAATAAAAGGTTGAATTTTCTATGTCCTAAAAAAATTAAGACAACTATGAAGCAGCATTTATGACATAGAAAGGATGCAGAAAACATTTACCCAGTGCTCGCATATGCACACATCTCTTTGTCCATGAACACACATGCATTTTTTAATAAATAATAATTTTTAAAAATCCCAACTTTCATGGTCTTGACAGAATTGGTTCAATTCTATCTTCCTTCTATGAAAGATAGAACCTGCCTAGATTACAAATTATGTGGCTCAATCTAGTTCTGTACTGTCTTCCTGCTAAAATGTGATGCTACGAATGTCTCCTTCAGATGTAGTTTAAGGACCAACCTTGAGTACTTTTAATTAATTCCGAAGATCTGACTTAAAATCAAAAACAAGAATATTTCCTATCAAGTTTTACTTAATTTTAAAAAGATCACATTAACACCTATTAAATTAGTTTCCCCAGTTCCATATTAAGCAACTTATACCCATTATCTAACAGTTGGAAGCAAATTGATCTCTTGGAAATATTTGTTACGAAGCAGCCTAAGTTTTGGAAGTAGAACACCTTTACTCTTTCACATTCTCACCTGAAATAACAGGTTACTGAAAGTAAAGATTGTTATTGATGCTCATTTTCCATGTTGCAGTCTTGGATTCAGCACTGACTTACCAGGTAGTCTTTGTTTATTCTCAGTATTTGCTTTGCATAATGATGTCACTAACTATCAGCTCTTTTAGATGTAGTTAGTAAACATGACATTTTGGAAAGAAACTAACCATTATTTTGGAAAACATCGTAAGTGAGAGTTTGTTCATTAGTGGGAGAAGGACATAAAAAGAAAGAAGTGTCTTTTCCTTTTCTCTGCACTGAAATGTGACTAAAAGACAAAAATATAAAATAAATGTTTCCATTAGAAATAGACTGTTCCCTGGAAATATCAAAATATGAAAATAATCCCCCGTCACATCTTTGCCTACTATGTGTCCGTCCATATCTCTCATTTCAGTCTAATTTCCATATTCTACTTGCCATTGTATGAGTCCTCCTTAATGTTTCCCATTGTTCATTCAGTTATTTCTTCAGCCGTCATGATCCATTTATACTTTGTTCTCCAAATTCTTGTCTTTATATTTTGTATCTAAAACAACACACTGCTCCTTCCTACTGTTTTCTCCCACTTACTTGCTGTATTTCTATCTGGTTTTATTTTCTTCTTTGAGATTTCTCTTTCTTGTAAATATTGGACTTTCATACGTTGGCATTGAATAGAGTAAATAACAAAAGTTTTTCCTAATGTTTTTTGTTCTAATGACAAAATTTTCTCATTTTTCTGCTTCTGTCTATATTTCTTCCCTCACTTGGCTGAGCTCAGTGCACTGTGTTGCTCAGCCAGCTGATCAGTGACTTACAGGGAGACAAGGTGCTAAGTAATTCCTCACCAAACACAAAAACCATTTTCTTCTTTTTGCTAACTTGCTTTTTTTCCTCCACCTCACTCTTCAGCAGTTTGCGGTCACAGGATGAACGTCCTTCCAGTAGCTGCAGTGTGCCCAGCTTTGTCTTTCTCATCTGTCTGTGCCTTTTTGACGTTCGTGCTGATAGCATACCTTTTCTCCTTCGCCTGAACTTCATATCTCCTCTAGTTTTGCTCATGCTGTCAACTTGTATTTAAATCTTTTGAAACAGACATTTTCTGAAGGGTTGTAAGGGTTTAGGCTTTTTGGGTTTTTTTCTTTTTTCTTTTTTCACAGAGCAGTAGAGAAATGTAATTCTTCATTTTTCCTAAGGCTCACAAAGTATATAGGTTTAGTATCTACTCTTATAGCATAACTGTCAATCTATCACTAAGAGCAGTGCAAACAGGTCTCTCCAAAGACAGGTCTTCTGCACCCAGGTTCTTCTAAAAAGGCAATAAGAAATAACACTTCTTTTTCACTGTCCCTGGACCCGAGAACCCTATTGTTTTCTATGCTACAGGATTATCTGATAATACTAGAATCTAGAGGGATAGGAAGTGATCGATTGTACTGCCTCAATGAAATGACATATTACACAATAATTTTAAACAGAAAGTCAGTACTATTTCAAAATATCAAGGACAACATCAGGACATGCACAAAGACCATCAGCTAATTCAAGTTGTGGAAATATAGTAACATCTATTAACATCGTTGTTGGTTGCGTGGATCACAGCTTAGAGACCCCTGCTACTTGTCATTCAAAGAAATTGGAAAGCTACAGGAAAATTTATTGCTATCCACTGAGTATGACTGTGCACAACATGTTGGAAATTGTCACTTCCTTCTTCTTCCTTTATTGCATTTGAGAAACGGTGATTTTATTTTAGTTTCTTTTGCAAGAAAAACTTTAAGATCTATGTCTAGAAAAAGACAGTCCACCTTGCGGATACTCAAGAAAAATATTTGTTATCCTTTTTTAAGGCTATAGACTGAATGAAATGAGTGATTATTGCAGTATAGACTGGATTTCTCCTCGGTCACAAGTTACAAAACCTTTTGTTTAAACTCACTCCATTCAGTTCTTGAAAACTACATAGAAAGAGAACCTATTTTACTTGTTTACCTGTTCATGCATGTATGCACACAGGGATACTGCCAGATGATGAGTCTCCAGAACTCTACCACAACATGAACACTATCTCAGCTTTTTGTCATGTTAACAGTAAAATACATTGTCAAGAGTGATGTCTCACTAATGTAACTCATCATCCTCAACTTTTTGAAGATGATTGATGGTGAAACCCAATAATCAACATTCAAAGTCTGAATTCCGTCCATAACACAGACTGCTTAATAAAATTCAGTTAGTATATCTTTTGAGCCAGGGATTGTATCAAGGACTCAAATTGCTCATGAGGCTCTCCTTTAGTCTATTCAGTCCTGAGCCTGTGTGATTTCCCAATGACTAAGGCGCTCATACTGATATAGAGCCCTTTATTTCTGATGACTTTGCAGGAATAACTCAAATTCAAGAATAAAACAATTATAAACCACTAAATTTCGTAACAAGGACTGGAATAATGCATTTACTCGGTGTAGCTAAGCATAATCTTTATGGAAAACATAACATAAAGCAGTATCATTGCCATTGCATTTGAAAGCTTCAGACTGGAATATGATGGAGACCATACATTTTTAATAACAACCCTATTTTTAAATAATGTAAAAAAGGAGGGTGTGCTCATAACTGTTTCCAGGCAAAGAATATGAAAAGTCTACATTGTAAGGTAGTATGTATGCTCTCCAGTTTTCCTGTCAAATAGCTCTATAGGTGGGATTAGGTCCCATGAGTTTGTGTGATTTTTTTTTCTTCAGCACCTTTGGTTATACTTCTGGAAAACAGAATATAAATCAAAGATATTCAATGTGTGTTACTCTTAAGATTAGCATGACCTTAGCAACTATTGCCAAAACATCACTTCAGAATCTCAGAAATACTCCTTAACTTGGATCAAATGTGCTTTAAGATGCTTTTAGTACACAGATTTGTGCCATCCTATGATCTATGAGTTGCAGTTATCATCCTGCTATTCTGAAGTCAGAATTGTAACTTGAAATTCCATTCGAGTTATCCAATTCTGAAGAAAACTGCTACATTCTGTTCTTCACTTTCTTTACTAACTTCAGTTTTACATAGATTTTAACATGCTGTTTCCCTCTGAGAAGTAGCTGTTTCAAAATAACTTTGTTGCTTAGCAGGTTTTCTTATCCACATTCTAATTCACACTGCTTTACTTAAGTGACAAAAAAAAAAAGCTTTCTCTCCCCTTAAGGGGTGTCCTCACCCTGAGAAAGTTGTCTAACTTTTATTTTGGTCTTAGTTATCATCAGCAAAATTGGTAGCATCGAACTATGGAACAAGAAAGGCATGCTGATCTCCTCTCTGACATTTCCTACCTCGCTTTCATCCCATTGTCCAAATATCAGGAGTTCATGAAAAAAGGGAGAGGGAAGAGGAGCAGCGTGTAGGAGCACGAAGAACCTGCAAAAGCCCTGGTGAGCTGAGGACAAGAGGCAATATTCATTGTGCATATGGAGGCTGCCCCCCACACACATGAAACTAGTTAGTAGCTGCTGTCTATGTATATCTGTATGCATGTGGAGGTCTTGTTATTTTTGCCTAAAAGTTGTCAATATTTACCATGTATGATAAACTAACTTCAGTCTTATAACATAAGTGGAGGAATGACTATGGCACTGCAATTAAAAGAATATTTAAAATAATAACTTTTAGCGAACCTCTGAACCATGATATAACTGGGGTGAGACACTGATGCTTTTAACAGTGCTAGGGTATGACTCTTCAGGTACAGGGTTTTCTTTTCAAATTCGGAGTGGTTTCAGCTTAAGAAACTAAAAAAGCTTTTTCCCTGAGCAGGGTTAATGAGGCTTTCTTGCTAATGGATTTGCTTCCTTTATCCCTTAATATTTCGTTAACTCCCATTGCTGTTCTCCATCCCTTCTCTTGTAGCAACTCACAAGAGTTTTTGTGACTAGTGAGCTACTTGTATGTTGGTTGTCCAGTTAGTGCAATTGTGATGTAGAACAAGTGGTCACCTGGCTGCTCCCAAACAATCTGTATAGTGATTGTACTTTGTCTAAGTGTCTTCTGGGACACTAATTAGAGACTCTCTCTTCTGCATTTTTTTTGATGTTTCACAAAATTTGTAGGAATTCATCACTGAGATTTCTTTCAACTTTGGCTGAAACTGGCCAACAAACTTAAAGGTTTTGGTAGAAATGACAGACAGTGTGATCCCACAAGACATGTTCTCACAAGAAACCAAACCACTGTTTTGTTAGTTCTCTTCCTCTATTAAGCACAGGTCACTTTACTGTTAGGCTGCCTCAGTCACTTAAAACATTTATCAGGGATATTGTAAACTCATACTTGTGGCTTACAAATGAAAAGGACAAGTTTACTCACATTTCTCTAATTGCACCTTTGTATTTCCAGCTATGATTTTCATCCTTTTGACTGGAGGTTCTTGAAACTGTATTCTGATAAAACTGTAGTCACGTTTGTCTTGTTTTCACCTAAAATGCTACTGGAAAGTTCATTCACGTTGCCAGATTATTTGATAGAGACACACCTCTGCATCTGTTCTTTTGCTCACCATTTCCTCTGCTTCACAAAATGCAGACTCTATCTTTTCTTTTAAAAACCCTCTTCCATCACTGAAAACTCCACATCCGACCCATCATGATGTCAAAATATTGTTAACTGTAAAGAGATGTTTATGTCGTTTATATTCCATTCTGCTTGGAGGGAGCTCCCCTCAAACATTGACAAAGCTGAACTATTATTAACCTTTGAATTAATTTCTTCATTTTCATAGTGTTTATACAACAGTTGACAGCAGGGTGGTACAACAAGGGCAGTCAGGCTGACCAAGTTTACTTTCTCTGTTCCCTTGTGCTCTCCCATCTATTCTATTTCCATATGTTATCTTTATTTTTTACTTAATCTGTAAGATACTTGTGTCAGAGAGCATCTTTTCTCTTTCTGTGTAACATCTGTCCTGATTATTTCATAGTCTGCCAAGGGAACTTGAGTATTCACAGAATCACAGAATATTAGGGATTGGAAGGGACCTCAAAAGATCATCTAGTCCAATCCCCCTGCTGGAGCAGGAACAGCCAGATGAGGTTACACAGGAAGGTGTCCAGGCGGGTTTTGAATGCCTCCAGAGAAGGAGACTCCACAACCTCCCTGGGCAGCCTGTTCCAGTGTTCCATCACCCTCACTGTGAAGAAGTTTCTTCTCATATTTAAATGGAACCTCTTGTGTTCCAGTTTGCAACCATTACCCCTTGTCCTATCATTGGTTGTCACCAAGAAGAGCCTGGCTCCATCCTCATGACACTCGCCCTTTACATATTTATAAACATTAATGAGATCACCCCTCAGTCTCCTCTTCTCCAAGCTAAAGAGCCCCAGCTCCCTCAGCCTTTCCTCATAAGGGAGATGCTCCACTCCCTTAATCATCTTTATTGCCCTGCGCTGGACTCTCTCCCTGTTCTTCTTGAAATGACGGAGCCAGAACTGGACACAATATTCCAGATGAGGTCTCACCAGGGCAGAGTAGAGGGGAAGGAGAACCTCTCTCGACCTACTAACCACCCCCTTCTAATAGACCCCAGGATGCCATTGGCCTTCTTGGCCACAAGGGCACAGTGCTGGCTCATGGTCATATTGCAGGTAGGTTAATATTTTTGTAAACAAATCACTCTTGGGAAGCTTAAAACAATGCATAGCAGCAAAGCTTTATTAATAAAAGTGCTTCCCATAAGGTTTAATTAAAATTTTCTAGAAAGTTCCAGTTTGCACCTTATCTGGTACTCATTCATTTTGGACTCCGTTCTGCTTCTTTCCTTGGAACATGTCTTCAAATGGAGCCATTACTGTGAGATCAGAAATGTTGCATCCATTACAGTATAGTGGCGAAACTGGCCTCAGTCTCCACATGGACATCACAAAATAACACCTATAAAAAGGTATTTTTTTAAAAAAGTTGCTTTGCTGTGATTTTTTTAATGATTGGCACCAACACTTTGACACATTCCCTTGACTGTGGCTCAGTGTTATGTATCGAGGTTCCTTAAAACTGCTCCAGTTTGCAGCTGCCAACCATTGAGCCAGAAGGCCTGGGAAATGTCATGGGCAACAAGAGGAAACCCAAGCCCAGGTTTCCCTTACCCTGGCCTCATGCTGACTTGCTCTGATAGCCTCCCAATAACTGTTATCAGCAAAGTGCAAAAGAGCTACACCAAACTCAAAGGTCTGGGCCACTGTTCAGTGATAGATTTTTTTTGTCAGAAACTAACAAGTCTTGCAAGTGAGCAGATTCTTTATATAAAAGAGGTGGCTCCTTTAATTCTACCCTTCGTAGTATTTTGAGTGTCTAAGAAGGAGAGCTTTGGTGATGAGATATATTTGTAATGTGTATTTTTTTACAAGACACAGTTGCAAGAGATAAGATTGGGCTGCTTGCTTGTCTCAGTTTTTCCTATTCTGAAAATCTGAAGGGTACTGTGTGCTATAGTCACAAGATTAATCTTCTAACACACCTCCAGCTGCACAAGTTCCTCATGAAGATCAGTTCTAGGAAGGGGTTTGACTGCTAATATAGATTGTGAAAACAAAGCTAGAACGAGATTGCTTATGTCCCTAGACACAAAAATATCTTAATCTTTCATATATACTTTGCAGAACTGTATTTCATACTATACTCTGAAAACTATTGTAAGCTAAGCAATGATATAAAGAGACTGGTTTTACTTAAGTTTTCTGAAACTGCTGAAGGACTGCACTACTGCTGAAAACAGCAGAAGCAGGCTTTCATGTGAAAAATTAAGGTCCAGCAAGTATTTATTTAATGTGAGTAGCAATCCTCGTCAGGGATAGATGAGAATACTGTTATTTGCTTAAGTCACTAGACCAAACACTTCATTCTCTACAGACATTTAGATGTTCTGTGATCTTTATTTAATGCTTCATGTTACAGGATTCTGACTTCACCACAGGGATCCCAACAGCCACAGACTTTTCATGGCTTTTAGTTCCACAGGCTTTTAATTTAGTAGATGTAAATAAATTAGTAGCACCAGGCATGTCAAGCCCTTTAAGAAGATGAAGTGAAAGCTGAAGTGCATAGAGGTGCACAGGAAGATTCAAAATTTCAAGATTACTGACCCAATTAAGTCTCCTTTCTTGAGAGAAAAAAATACTTGGGAACAGTAGGCAGACTGATTACGGAAAAACATCCAACTCCTACTGACAAGATAAATGAAAATAAACCACCATAGAAACTGTTTTCATCTAGTCTGACTAATAGTGAGAAAAAAGCGATAATTAAACCTTTTCTCATGCAAACTCCCTTTGAGGTTTCATCTTTTATTTTATGCGAAACTTTTGATTTTATGACAATCTGCTCATTTCTACTTATATTAAGCCTTTGGATTCCTGTTGAGTATTCCAGTATTTAAACAAATTGGATAAAAACTGTTCTTATATTTTTTTCAAAAGTGGGATGAACAGCATGTGGCTATTTCTTGTACTTAAATTTACTGATACATTATTGCAAAGGATTATATTTTCCCCATAAACTTTTAGGAGAGTAGAGGCCTCCAGTTCCAAACATGCAGAAACTCTACAAACTTTAAAAATTAAACAGGGTTTCAGCATCAGAACTTGTAAATTATCCTTATTATAATCCAAAAATTTTGGTTGAATGTTCCCAAAAGTACACCTAGGAGTTTTCAAATTTTAATGATGAATTCTACTGTTATGAGGGGAAAAAGTCCAAAACTTTTCTTAATATTAAGCTTTCAATCACAATACTAGCAGAAGCCCACAGGGTATTTACAAGACTTGCTCAGACTTCTTATACTAAAACAAAACCCTATCATTTGATCTATAGATTTTTGTAAGTAGGAAAGTATGTTTCTTTAAGATTCGTTGCTGTTCACAAATCTCTTTTGCAGACTCAGCCTACACTGAAGCAAATCTGGCTCTGAATTTCTCTCTTCAAAACATAATTTCATACATAGTAAGAATTCAGCCTGCAGCCAAGCTGAGCAGTAGGCACAGAATGGGGATACTGATGATATAATGTAGTTTTATGAGAGCACCAGATCAGGAGCAGTGAAAGAAGCAAATAGAGTACTAGAAATTATTCAAAAAGGAATACAGAAGGGAAAGCATTATTACACGACTGCGCAAATTCATCATTCAACTACATTTTGAATGCTTCAGTTTCTGATTTTTTTTTTTGAAATATGAGAAGAAGAATTGGGGAAAGTGCAGAGAAGGGCATCAGAGATGATCAAAGTTAAAGAATAATATCTGTATAAGGAATAACTAAATAGATTAACACTCTTCAGCCTAGGAATGAGATGAGTGAGGAGGGATAGGAAAAAAGTCTATAAAATCATGAGTAGAATGAAAAGCGAACATGGAATTACTATTTCCTCTCTTTTCCAGTAGAAGGGCTACTGGTCATGAAAAGAAATAAGAAAGCTGAAAAAAATAAAAGGAGATACTGCTTCACACAGCTCCTTGGGATGTTGTATACGCTCAAACTTCATGTAGGCTCAAAAAGGACCTGGACAAATTAAGAAAAGTCTTAAGAACTAGTCAAAAGCAAGAGTTGTAACTCAGAAAACCATGAGTTATAGTTACTAGCTGTGGAGACATACACGGAGCATCTGCTGTACTGTCTGGCCAAGGCTAAAATTTGGTCTCATTCAGCAGGGTTACTTAAGTGTATATTTACACTCTGTGTGTATACATACATTGAAAATATGAACTTTGAGTGCACAAGTGCATTTTGCCCCTTTTTTTAACATACTCTCGAATGTTCATCAGTTTAGTAGTCTTTTATTAAAAACAACAACAACCAAATCAAACCAAACTGAAAAAAAACAAAACACATTTTCGTATTGTGCTTTACCATATCCATTACAATACTGAAATTGATAATTCATTTATGTTAAATAACATATATCTAGGAGCAGCAGTTTTATTTAACTAAGATCTTTTAGACTCTGAAATTCTTTAGTTCTCTCTGTCTGAAAAAAAAATAGAAAATATGATGTCATAATAGAAAAATATTTTACAGATTTTAACAGCTTATCTGTCAAGTTGTCTATCCCTAAAGCACTTAAAGATCCTTATGGGATTGTAGACTTCTATTTTCTATCTTTGTCTAAAGACATGCCCCCACACACACGTACACACACACATGCTCTCCCAAGATCACTGCAAGACATAAAGCATTTCCCACTATAATCAGACATAACTCTCAACAATTGTAGTTCCATTTAAAATGCACTCATTCTATGTGTATTCTTTGGATTTTCCCTTTAACTTTGGGCCAGATGGTGCCAGTGGGGGCTCATAATGTGAAGCTGTTCTCACAAATAGGGAACTTTTGAAGACATCACCCCTCAGTGAACTGCTGTAGTTTCAAAGGCTTACCAACACTTTTTTTCTACAGAGGAAAGGGTTGGTTTGCTGGTATTGAATGGGCTGAGAACACAGATTTCCTCTTTTTTCCAGGTCTGAACATAAAGATGGTACTGATTATCACCAGCCTCTGCACAGAATGTCACAGCAGCACAAGGCTTATTTTATATGACACAGACCCCCATGAGTATTGACACCATTTCATTTAACTTCTTTCTATTTAAGATTTTCTACCCATTGGAAGACTCAATGTGTAAAATAGGTAGTACAAAAGCATGTCATTTCAGCAGATAAATGGAATTCAATTTTTTTTGTCTGCTTTCTTCTATTCTAGCCATTTTGACTTGAGTAGTTACACTAGCAAAGGAAGCTGGTATTTGAAACTGGGCAAGTGAATAATTGTTTTCAATAGGTGCAGTAATTACTGCTTCAGACAAATATAAAAATTAAAGCCATGTTGCAGCACCCTTACACAGTGAACAAAAGGATCTTAACACACTCTGTGGTACACAGTGGGGAAACTAGAACTATGGAAGTTATCATAAAGAAAATAAGTTTCATTTTTATCTTAAGTCAGCGATACTCTACCTGGTAGAACTGAAAACAAGATTTTAGCTGTGTGAGACATCTGATATTCTGAGGGTTTATCTTCTTTCACAAGGAAAAATCTAAGTTGCAAAACTTTCCAGAGAAAAAACATTTTCGGGAAAGGTTGATTCACCAGTGAAGGCATTTTTCATTTTGAATGGGCTCAGATTTATTTTTGCATCCACCTAAGCCAGTATCACGGCTTACAGGAAAAGCAACACAGCTGTCTCATACTTTAAAAATTGGACTTCTCAACTGGCAGGGAAATGTACTTTATCTGGGAGTATTCCTCTGCGGCTAAACTTGCTGTGAAATATCATGAGAAACATAGGCTAGCCAAGCTGAAGCAGTGTGAAGTACCCACACTGTACTGCTTTAATGAGACACTAAAGCTGCTTAGGAAAAAGCAAAATGCATTCAAAGCATCCAGACTGGAATCTGTTGAGATGGATGGACTTAATTGGAGAAAAAAAGTTTCACAACAGAAAGCAATTTGACAATATACTTTCCCACAGGCTTCTTCATTTGCAAAACCTGGGTTTTGTTTAAAAAATGTCTTTGTTAAATAAAGGGACCTTAATCAAGGTTACATACTGTATAGTGATGAGTATGAGCCAGGGCCACTCACAGACCAATTTTCCAGTCTTATGTTCAGTAAATCCTAAATTGCATGCAGACCTGTTGATCTAACTTGTTTTATGATATAAAGTTACACTTTCAACATAAATGACCACCGAAGAATTGGGTCCACATATATATTACAGTGCAGTTAACATTGAACACAATACTTAGATACATAAGACATCCTGTGAGATTATATATAAACATTAGCTAAATATTTTACTTAGTTTTGAATGTTTTCAGCTGTAACTACTGGCAGAAAACATGTCCCTTGGAGAACAGCCATTTTTTTTTTTGTGTGTTGCCTCTGTTTCTTTATTCATAAGGCTGGTGGTTATAGTGAAGCAATCTACAGTTCCTACTAAAATTTCCTCTCTCAAAAATTTCAGATTCTTTGGAGACTTCACACTTATTTTATTTTCAGTATTTCGAAATGTGGAATTTTGAGGAAGGTGGATAGAAAATAAAATAAAAGGAGAGTAGTATTTACCTGTTTCCTTTCATGTTCCATATGTATGTTACTGGTACCTTTTCCTAGAATCATATAATGGATTGGGTTGGAAGGGACGTGAAAGATCATCTCATTCCAAACCCCCCTGCCATGGGCAGGAGCACCTTCCACTAGACCAGCTTGCCCAAAGCCCCATCACACCTGGCCTTAAACACTCCCAGGGACTGGGCATCCATAACTTCTCTGGGCAGCCTGTTCCATTGCCTCACCACCTTCATGGTGAAGAATTTCCTCCTTATATCTAATCTAAATCTACCCTCTTTCAGTTCAAAGCTATTACCCCTTGTCCTGTCACTACATGCTGCTGTAAAAAGTCCCTCTTCAGCTTTCTTGTAGCTGCCCCTTTCGACACTGGAAGGCTGCAATAAGGTCTCTCTGAGCCTTCTCTTCCCCAGGCTAAATAAGCCCAACCCTCTCAGCATGTCTTCATGGGGTGGGTGCTCCAGCCCTCTGATCATAGCCTTCCTGTGGACTTGATCCAACAGGCCCATGTCCTTCTTATGTTTGGGACCCCAGAGCTGGATGCAGGACTCCAGGTGGAGTCCTGCCGGAGTGGAGTAGAGGGGCAGAATCACCTCCCTCGACCTGCTGGCCACACTCCTTTTGGGGCAGCCAAGGATACAGTTGGCTTTCTGGGCTGGAGGCACATGTTGCTGGGTCCTGTTGAGCTTCTCATCAACCAACACTCCCAAGTCCTTCTCCTCAGGGCTGCTCTCAATCCATCGTCCAGCCAGCCTTTATTTGTGCTTGGGACTCGGCACTTGGCCATGTTGAGCTTCATGAGATTCACATGTGCCACCTCTTAAGCCTGTCAAAGTCCCTCTGGATGGCGTGCCTTCCCTCCAGCGTGTCAACCACACCACACAGCTTGGTGTCATATGCGAACTTGCTGAGGGTGCACTCAGTCCCACCGTCCATGTTGCAACACTGACCCCTGAGGAATGCCACTCGTCACTGGTCTCCACTTGACCACAACTGTGTCAGTGCAACCATCCAGCCAATTCCCTATGCAGGGAGTGACCCATCCATTGAATTCATGTCTCTCTGATTTAGAGACAAGGATATGGTGCAGGACAGCACCAAACACTTTGCACAAATCCGAGTAGATGACATCAGTAGCTCTTCTCTTGTCCAGCAGCGCTGTAACCCAGTCACAGAAGGCCACCCAATTTATCAGGCACAATTTGCCCTTAGTGAGGCCATGAGGGCTGTCAACCATCACCTCCTTATTTTCCATGTGTCTTGGCATGATTTCCAGGAGGATCTGCTCTGTGATCTTGCCAGGAACAGAAGTGAGATTGACTGACCTATAGTTCTCCAAGTCTTCCTCCTTTCTGTTTTTAAAAATGGGAATGACCTTTCCCCTTTTCCAGTTAGTGGGAACTTCACCAGACTGCCACAACTTCTCAACCATGCTGGACAGGGGCTTAGCAAGTTCATGCACCAGTTCCCTCAGGCCCTGTGGATGCATCTCATCAGGTCCCATGGACTTGTGCACTTTCAGGTTCCTTAGATGGTCACAGACCTGGTCATCTCCTACAGTGGGTGGTTCTCCGTTCTCTCAGTCCCTGCTTTTGCCTTCTGCAACAGTCTGGGATGGTGTGGCCAGAGCACTTGCCAGTGATGACTGAAGCAAAAAAGTCATTGAGTACCTTAGCCTTCTCCACATCCCAGGTAACCAAGTCTCCTTTTCCCTTCTGGAGAGGGCCTACATTTCCCATGCTCTTCCTTTTATCACTGACATGCCTATAGGAGCTTCTGGTGTTGTCCTTGACATCTCTGGTGAGGTTAAATTTTATCAGGGCTTTAGCCTTTCTAGCCTGATCCCTGGCTGCTCAGAGAGTTTCTCTGTATTTCTCACAGGCTACCTCTCTTTGCTTCCACCTTCTATAGGCTTCCTTTTTGAGTCTGAGTTTGTCCAGGAGCTCATTTTTCACCCACGCAGGCCTCCTGATGTTTCTGCCTGACTTTCTCTTTGTTGGGATGCATCACTCCTGAGCTTGGAGGAGATGATTCCTGAGTATTAACCAAATTTCAGGGACTCCTTTTCCCTCCAGGGCTTTATCCCATGGTACTCTACCAACCAGATCCCTGAAAAGACCAAAGCCTGCTCTCCTAAAATTCCAGAGCTTGTTGTGTGGCCTCCCCGCTGCCCTGAGGACCTTGATCTCCATCATTTTGTGGTCACTGCAGCCAAGGATGCTGTTGAGTTTCTTGTTCCCAATCAGCCCCTCCTTGTTGGTCAGAATAAGGTGTTGTCGTTACATTACAGCTCGTCTCCTTGTTGGCTTCTCTATCACTTGGAGAAGGAAGTTATCATCAACACATTCCAGGAACCTCGTTGGTTACTTGTGACCTGCTGTGTTGTCCCTCCAACAGATATCACGGTGGTTGAAGTCCCCTGTGAGGACCAGGCCTTGTGAATGTGAGGCTGTTCCCATCTGTCTGGAGAGGGCCTCACCCACTCAGTCTTGCTGGTCGAGTGGCCTTTAGCAGACCCCCACTATAATGTCATCTGTCCCTGCCCTCCCTGTATTTCTGACCCATAAGATGGCTCATGGTCATCCTGTTGTCCACCAGGACTCCCAGGTCCTTCTCTGTCTCCCCTGACTGTCCTTCCTAAAGACCCTATATTCTTCCATTCCAACACTCCTGTCACAGGAGCTGTCCACCACATCTGTGATGCCAATAAGATCATAGCCCTGAAGGCATGCACATATCTCTAATCTCTCTTGTTCCTTCCCCATGCTACGTGTGTTTGCACAGAGGCATTGAATTTGGGCCAGCAATGAAGCTGACTTACTGGCTGCAGTGGCTGAAATTCTTGTGTGCTGCTCTTCAGATGCTCTCCCTCTGATCTGTGAGCCTTCTCCAGACTCTGGGCATCTATTGCTGGCACTGCCATCAACTGGTAGGAATGGAATGGATTGAGGTTCCCCTCTCCCAGTAACTTTCATTTAAAGCCCTCTTCACCATCCTGTGAAGCCTATGACCGAAGATGTTCTTCCCCTTCTCTGACAGATGGATCCCATGAACCCCCAGCAGACCAGGTTTCCCAAAGTGAGTCCCATGATCCAAGTCGCCAAACCCCTGGCTGTGGCACCAGTCCTGTAAACATTTGTTGATTTGCCAGATTTTACTGACCCTTTCAAACACCAGAAGGATTGATGAAAAAACTACCTGCACTTCCGAGGCCCTCACTGCTGCTCCCAGGGCTCTGTAATCCTTCTCGATACTCCTCAGTCTGCTCTTGGTTGTATCACTGTCACCCATGTGAAACAGCTGCAGCGGATAATAGTCCATGGACTGTACAAGGCTTGGTAGTCCCTCAGTGACATCCCTGATACAAGTCCCTGGTAAGCAGCACGCCTCTGCAGAGAGTGTGTCAGGTCAGCAAATGGTGCCGCCATACCTCTCAGAAGAGAGTCCACTGCTGCTTTCACCCATCGCCTTTTCGTGGTTGTGCTGGATGTTACACAGGGAGCAGATGGGGCTGCCTTAGCTCCAGCATCTCTCCTGACAGTCTTTACTCTTCAGTCTGCAGAGCAGTGAAGCAGTTCTGGAAGGACATCTCAGACTTTTGGAGCAGTCTCTTCCTCCTGATGGTCCTTGATGTTGCAGGATTCCATTCTTATGCATTATTGTTCCCTTCCCTTCTGTGTGTACCGGTTGGGATGGTTTTGGCTGTTTGGCAGTGGGCTGTGGGTCCACTGCAGACTGTGCTTGGAACCTGCTGCCTAACACTTTCTCAGCATCCCTGTGGATGCTCTCCTCACCATCTCCTGTGGGGAAGCCACGTGCTGTTTTATTAACACTTTTATTGATTCCTGTGTTTAAAATCACTTATCTTTTCCATTGCTTGATGGATTCATTTCCAAAGTTCTTTTAAACACTATGATTTTAGCCGACTTAAAGAAAGAACAAAGCTTAGAAAGTCCAGGAAAATACAATACAACACAGCCTCATCTACACAACAAGCCAAAACTTTTTGAAATTATGATGTTGTAAATTATACTTATGGTGTGTTTTTTACGCATATATAGCTCACAGTGCTATTTAATCTTAGAAAAAATCCTGCTGGATTTTGATTCATATTCCTAGAGAGGTAGGAGAATACTATCCTTACTGAACAAACAGTGGCAACAGTGGAAGCGGAAGCGATGGTTCAGTGGTCTAAATAACAAACCATTCTTTCTCCACATGGTTTTCTTACTCATTTAAGGACTCAAATAAACTGAGTCTCAGGCTCTGTTTCAATGTGATAACAGAGAATAGATCACAAAAACCTAGCTGTATTGGGGCTTGCATTTCTTTGTTCACTAAATTCTATTGCTGTAGGAAATTATCTTCTTTCCATTAAAACAATAATGGAAGCTTTACATGGACAAATGTTTTTAGAGACTAGGCATCATATTATGAAATATTTTAATGTGGGATGCACAAAATTTTGTGTTCCTTCTCTCAAGTTCCTACTCAAATCTAGAGACTTTTCTA
Organism: Caloenas nicobarica; assembly: GCF_036013445.1. Taxonomy (NCBI): domain Eukaryota; kingdom Metazoa; phylum Chordata; class Aves; order Columbiformes; family Columbidae; genus Caloenas; species Caloenas nicobarica. Next base: position 35,441,106 of record NC_088284.1, read on the forward strand.
TATAGTCTTCCTGTAACTCTTAATAATTTCTTTTGCATTCTACTTGAGAAAGAGCACTAGTATAAACATTAATATAGATTTCCTGGTTAATATGCATGAATTTAATTCTGACTCTGGCTCATAACAAACAATGCCTGAATTTTAGCATGACTCGTACTTAATTAAATAAAATTTTTCTCTTTAGAACTTTGAAAATTTCTCTGGTTCTTAGCTTAGCAAATTTCTTTTCCACATCTATGTCTCTTAACAAACCAAAACCAAAAGAAAGATGGGGCAGGTAGTTTGTGATACCTATAGCAGATTTTATTTCATTATATGTCTCCTCTCTGTCTCAGACTTGCAACATATTTCTCCTTATAGTTCTTATTTTTTTTTCCTGAGGAGCTACATAAGAAACTCCTTTAGTGCTGGACTAGCAGCAGTCTCACGCTGTGCCAGACATTTCATTTAATTGTGGCTGGGTCATTTTGGCCAGATGGGTACAACTGTGGAATTAAAACTTTTCAGTTAGTGAGTAATCACATTGGAGAAGAATTTGTCATGTCTGGATGCAGATGTATATTACGTATAATTTTGCAACATCATAACAATCTAAAAATTCATTCATTGATAAGGAATCCCTTATGGATGAAGTCAGTTGATTTCCTTAAACTAGGAAAGAATTAAACAAGAACAGTTCAGTAAGATACTTGAAAGTAAATTTATTTTTCCCTTTTACATTCACCTTAAATACTTCTAATTTATATATATTTTTAATAATAATTTTAACTGAGTAGTAAATACCTCGAAGTATACCCTGTTTTATCTGACTTGTATTTTGTTGAATGACATAACAGGTCACAGCTATTTTCCATATAACCTCAAATGACAAAACAAATTCCCAACAGCAACACATCAGTTATTCTAAAAGAATGATTGCATTCTTCCTGGCTGGTTTTAAGTTCTGTGGTATGCAAAAGTTGAGTATCAAGGTTAAGATTGGTAACTTCAGCTGTAACAGAAATTTAAAAAAAAAAAAAAGATTATGAATTACCAGTTCAGTAGAATCTGTGTATAATTTTAAATACATTAAGAGTATGTCACAGAATAAAGTGATAGCAGCACTGGAAAAATTTTTGGATTGTGTTGCTTTATTAAGGTGATGGTCATTTTCACCCTGTCTAAATAGCTGGTTTCTGCAATTAAAGATTACCTGTTGTTTTCAATCTCCTACTGTTTCACGCCTTGTGTGCACATGCATGTGCATGAAATATCATTCCCTTTCACAGCATGTCTGCTTTGGCAAAGTTGTTAGAAGGAAGAGTCGGACTGAATCAAGCTGTTGGGTTTTTAAGTATTCTTTTTATTCCTCATTGCTGTTCCCTTTATTCCAACTCCAAGATGCTCATTACCTTTTTATCTTTTTTCTGCATTAATGCCATGTTCAATAAATAGTTTGGGAAAGACTCAGATGATATATTCTCATTGTGGAATAAGGAAGAAGGAGTTACCATTTTAAGGATGGTTCAGAATGTCATTAAAAAGCAATTGCTAGGGTTCAGTGTTTTAAATCAGTGCACCCTTAGTAATTTTCACCTTTGAATTTTTTGAAGAGCTGGCAGAGTATCTTCGTGGATTGTTAATTTTAATTCTTAAAAAGTCTTGCAGAAAACTGAGAATTCTAAAGAGTTGGAGGAAAGCTAATATATCAATAACTTTAAAAGGTAAATGGGATGACCTGGATAATTACTGGTCTGTTAGTGTGTCATTGATCTAGCAATCTTGACACTTCTTTTGTTGGTTTGTATTAGATAGTTGTTAAAACCAGCAGTACTGTTAGAATCTTCTGTAACATATGGTTTACTTCTTGGCCTCACATTATCTTGTATTTTCACCACCATTGTGGGATAAAATACTATCACCAATCCAGTCTCCAGAAGGAAAGGTGTAGGGGAGAGCAAGTAAGGAGTACCTTATATACAATGATTTGGCTTGTCATTTTAACTCCGAAATAGGCTGGGTTTCTTTGTGAGCAAGTATAAAGTCATCTAAAAGGATTTTGGTTTGGAATTCTGAAAAAGCCATAGGACTGTGGTAAATAGACAGCTAATCTTGAGCTCCTAATGGGTAGAACAGAAGACTGAGAAATTACAAAGATTGGGGTTTTGAATAATAAGAGTATTACCTGTGGTGGTTTTGCTATCTGTAAAGGTTGGTGCAAAAGTAATTGTCTTGGATCGTGAATTTTAAGTCATTATAGCTAGTCTCAAACACATCTTTATTAATCAAAATAAGAAACTTTACAATCAACACAATTTTTTCCTGTAGCATAAAATTCCGTGCTTTGGGATTTGACAAACTCTTGGAAAGCATATTCTGCATCCTGCTGGTTCTGGAAGTGTTTTCCCTGCCATAAGTTGTCGAGATGCTTGAAGAAGTGGTAGTGGGTTGGTGAGAGGTCAGCTGAATATGGTGAATGAGACAAAGCATCGTAGCCCAATTCATTCAACCTTCGAAGCCTTGGTTGTGCAATGCATGGTCAGGTGTTGTCATGGAGAATTGGGACCTTTCTGTTGACCAATGCTGGCTGCAAGCATCTCAGTTTTCAGTGCATCTCATTGATTTGCTGAGCATACTTGTCAGATGGAATGGTTTTGCTGGGATTCACAAAGCTGCAGTGGATTAGACCAGCACCAGACCACCGCACGGTGACCATGACCTTTTCTTGGTGCAAGTTCGGCTTTGGGAAGTGCTTTGGAGGTTCATCTTGGTCCAGTCACTGAACTGGTCATCACTGGTTGTCGTGTCAAAACCACTTTTCATTGCACATGACAATCCGGTCAAGAAATGGTTCCTTGTTGTTTCATTAGAATAAGAGAAGACGACACTTCAAAATAATGATCTTTTTTATTTTCAGTCAGCTCATGAGGCACCCACTTACTGAGCTTTTTCACCTTCCCAGTTTGGTTCAAATGCCAAATGACCGTACAGTGGTCGACATTGAGTTCTTCAGCAACTTCTCATGTAGTTGCAAGAGGATCAGCTTCGATGATTACTCTCAACTAGTCATTGTCAACTTCCAATGGTCAGCCACTAAGCTTCTGGTCTTCAAGTCTCTATTCTCCTTTGCAAAACTTCTTGAACGACCACCACACTGTACATTTGTGAGCAGTTCCTGGGCCAAATGCGTTGTTGATGTTGCAAGTTCTCTCCACTGCTTTACGACCCATTTTGAACTGGAATAAGAAGATCGCCTGAATTTCCTTTTTGTCTAACATCATTTCCATAGTCTAAAATAAATATAAAATACATAGCAAGCAAAACATAGCCAAAAAAAAAGGCAGGAAAAGTGTATTAAAATGATGTATAACATAGTCACATTTATTTAAGAATGTATTCTAATATCAAATTGCAAATTTCAATAATATGAAAAACGCGATTCCTTTTGCACCAACTGAATATGTATTTCTAGAGTAACAGAGAATATCTTGATGTTCCAATTGAAGAAAGATGTAGAAAAAATATAAGTGGGTTCTGAGAGATGAAAATAATTAAGAGATTGGACAGTATACCTTATAATGGAAGACTACTTGAGCTAAAACTGAAGGTTAAAAGGAAATGGCTTGTTCATAATCTGAAAGTATCAATATGAGAAAGAGGAACTTCAGAGTAGAGGCTTTTCAATAAAGCAGACAAGGAGAAAATAGCATACACTGGCTAAAAGCTGAAGCTAGGGAACATCAGCTCCAAATGGAAAGCAGACTTTCAATAGTGGCTCTAAATGGAACCTTCTCATAGTGATAGCAAATTTTCCATCAATGGAAAAGAGAAATGAAGATTGGCAGCTTTTCTAAAAGATGTCTCCTGATTCAAAGAGCCCTTAAATCAGCAGAGTCCTGTTATGTAGGAGAGTAGGCCAGAAAAGATGGTCACAATGACCCCATTTAGCTTTATTATCTACACATCTGTTAAGAGCATGCAACTTTAATCTTGCTGTAAAATGTAAGAATGTCATCTCTACACATACACACTTCTCTTATTTCGACTAAAGAAAAAACAACAGCACCTACTCTCTTCCAGGGTATCAGATGGTTTGAAGCTTTGTGTGTCCTTCTCCCAAACTATTATTCTCTCTGTGTGCTTTCTAATTTTGTTAGGCAAGAACACTCAATTTGCCTTAAATTAGACTGATTTTCTATGTAATACACAGAGAAATAGATAATTTATAGGAATGTAGATTTTTGCCTGTGTTACCGTACCATCCTTTGTAAATTAGCTTCCTTAATGCTGCTCTTCTGATTGTCCTCTCACTGACTCAGTACCTGAAATTGCGTGCTCAGTAGAAAACTTCTGGTAGCTTTTCACTAAGCTGTTTATATGCAAAGTAAGTTGTGAGGAATCACTCACTATGAGACATTAAGTCACAGGTAGCTGCTTAGCTTACTTCTTACCCCTCAGTGTTAGTGTTTAGTGACCAAGTATAGAGGGGTGGCGTGAAGCAGGCTTTAAACTGATGAGCCTGGGGGGTGGGGTCCAAAGTGATGATGGTCGTGGCATCACAACCAACTGGGGAATAAGCCAGGCCAACAAGAGCAGTGACAAATATTCCTTAGCTGCCTCCCAAAATGAGAACCAGGCGGCCAGCCACATCAAGGGTACATCTGGCTGCACTCCCCAAGGAAAACCCATATGCTAGATTACTTCTCTGAAGTGTCTATACACCCAGCACAGGTAGCACGGGAAATAAACAGGAAGAATTAGAGATCTATGTGTGTTCGCAGGGCCATGATCTCATTGCTGTTACAGAGACATGGTGGGACAGCTCACATGGCTGGAACGTTGCCTTGGAAGGCTATGTACCTTTTAGGAAAGACAGGCCAGTAAGCCAAGGTGGAGGAGTTGCACTTTATGTGAGGGAGCAACTCAAACGTATCAAACTTTGCCTGGTGGGGGGGATGAAGAATGAGTTGAGTCCTTATGGACTCAAGGAAGAGGCTAACAACAGGGACACTATTGTGGGTGTTTACTCCAGGCCACCTGATCAGGAAGAGGAAGTTGATGAGGCTTTCTACAGACAGCTGGAAGTTTGGTTGGAGGCCTGTAGTTAGTGGGGTTCCCCAGTAGTCAGTACAGGGTCCAGTCTTGTTTAACATATTCATCAATGACGTGGATGAAGAGATTGAGTGCATTCTCAGCAAGTTTGCTGATGATAGCAAACTGGGAGGAAGGGTTGATACACCAGAAGGCTGTGCTGCCGTTTAGTGAGACCTGGACAGGCTGGAGGACTGGACAGAGAAGAACCTGATTAAATTCAACAAAGTCAAGTGTTAGGTTATGCACATGGGGAGGAATAACCCCAGGCACCACTACCACCAGTTAGAGGAGCACCTGCTGGAAAGCAACATTGCAGAGAGGGACCTGGGAGTTCTGGTCAACAACAGGTTGACCATGAGTCAGCAATGCGCCCGTGTGGCCAAGAAGGCCAATGGTACCTGGGATGCATTAGAAAAAGTGTGACCAGCAGGCTGAGGAAGGTTATCCTCCTCCTCTACTCTGCCCTGGTGAGTGCCCATCTAGAGTACTGTGTCCAGTTCTGGGCTCCCCAGCTTAAGGATAAGGAACTACTGGTGGAAGTCCAGCAGCGAGCTATGAAGATGATTAGGGGTCTGAAGCACCTTTCTTATGAGGAGATGCTGAGAGACCTGGGCCTGTTCAGCCTGGAGAAGAGAAGGCTGAGAGGGGATCTTATCAATGCTTATAAATATCTCAAGGGTGGGTGTCAAGAGGTGGGACCAGACTTTTTTCAGTTTTGCCCAACAATAGGATGAGGGGCAACAGGTACAAACTGAAGCACAGGAGGTTCCATCTGAATATGAGAAGAAATTTCTTTACTTTGAGGGTGCCAGAGCCCTGGAACAGGCTGCCCAGAGAGGTTGTGGAATCTCCTTCCCTGAAGACATTCAAAACCCACCTGGACACATTCCTGTGCGATCTGCTCTGTGTGAATCTGCTTTAGCAGGTGGGTTGGACTAGACGATCTCCAGAGGTCACTTTGAATTCCAACGATTTGCGATTCTGTGATTCTGTGACTTTACCCCATGTAAAAGTGTGATCATTAATGTGTTTATGATCTCCATTAGCTCCTTTCAGCAATACCTGTAAGACATTTCCACCTTGAAGGAGTGATTTAAAATTCCCTGGGTTTAGCAGCAGTAGAGGAGAGTGCTCGGTGGAGCTCTTTGTCAGCCTGTGTCTGTCTTTCAGCAAAAGTGGGGGAGGGGGCAAGGTCTGATAGTGAACAAGGTCATCAGAGCACCTCTTTAAAGCTTGAGGGAGCTTGATGAGGGCTGGGATGAGCTAGGGAGTAGTGCTGACAAGGCTGTACCGTAGTGGTCTCTTTGTATTCTAACAGCCCTGGAAGAGGCAGATGTAAGGAAGGTCAGCTGGCAGGTGTTGTTTCTTAGGGGATTGTCTATAACAGAAAGTCTGTCATGCCTTTCAGGGCAAGTTCCATGATTCCCTACCCCTCCTCACTGCGATCACTGCCCTGAGTGCCATTGATAGCTCTGTGGGGAATATGTGAGAGTGCCTAGCCCTTCCAGTTGTATCCCAACACGCAGAGTACCCTTACAATCAGGCTAGAGAGGCTGTGCTGTGAATAAGCCTTGCCCAGGATGCCTCAAATTTGCAAGCAATTCTTTCTCAGGGCTTGTGGGATCACCACTCCCTCCTACCTCTCTGCAGCACCGGCAAGGCATGCAGTTTCTCCGTTGCTATATGATGTTGCTAGTCTTTGTGCTGGTACACACCCATCCCTATGCTTGGTGATAGGTCTTGACAGTCACATGTGGTTTAATGTCATTGAGTAGGTGAGCTTTGCAAGCTCATGCACCACTGTTCTCATGCAGTTGCCCAAAGTGATCTTTAACTAAGCCAAGGACAGCCCTTCTAATATGGGGAAGATTGAGGTACTTCTCCCTCTGTTCAAAGTGGTCCAGGAGACCCCTGAGCTTCCTTCATAAGAGGGTTCCTATGCAGCTTGTGGCCATATCCACAGCAGTGAGAGGAAAGGAAGAAATATCTAATTTCCCATTGAGTGGGAAGCAGAAGGAACCTTCACGTTTTAACCCCATCTTTATGTGGTGCATCATGACTGCCAGTATGAAGCAAATGCTAAGCCCCTGGCCTGTCTGGAGACTACAATGTGGTCCCTGCCAGTGAGTTGCCGCTACTTGGTGTGCATATGTCAATTGAAAGGTGTTTTGTTAATTCCTGGCTTCCAAAGATTCAGACTGCCACATACCTAGCCTGTGTCTGACACCCATACAAGACCTGTGAGGCCCTGGAGCAAGAGAAATGGCATCACTTCTGAGTGTATCTGTTGTCCCTCCCTCGGTGGACATGATGTGGCAGTGTTTCCTGGGAGGGCCTGGGACATTGCTCGCAGACAGGGCACCCCTGTAGTCTGGGGTATACACATTTGCTGGAGGTGATCAAAGTAATCCAACACATTGATCATTCATGCAAGTTCTGTTAAGGTGTTCTGCTGCAGTGTGATGAGAGCTTTGAGGAGTGTTACCCTTGCTATGCCCTGACAGGTAGCCTGAGGAAGCAACTGAAGAAAGTCTCAACTGTGGGGTTGTCCTCAGCTTTACGCAGTCATAAAGTAAAACACCCATCACTCAAAAATGGTTCCTTGGGATTGAATCACTCAACGGAATACACTGGAAGTTAAATTTCAGTCTGACAAGGTCTGATGAGCCCACACTGTTCCTGAGAGAGATGACAGAGGTAGGTAGTGAAAGCAGTCCAGTGGCCACAGCAGGAGACTGAGATGATGCGGATCTGGACACATGCAGAAATCTGCCATTTCTTTAGTGAAGCTCAGCTGGAAAAAAATTGGAGACCCTTGCCAAGATTGCACCCTGCATTTGGGCTGGTTAAACTGCCTGACAGCCTAGCTAGTGCTTGAGAGATTTGTTAGGTTAAGGTGCCAGCTTTGCCTGTGCCTACCGTGCAGTGTGAACCATACTTAACACAGGTTTCAAAGGATCCTTAATAAGTTCCCCTATCCAAACAGCTGACAATTCATGTTCAATGTTATGATCCGTTTTAACTGAGGCAGAACAGCCATATGAATTGTTACAATTGAAAGTAAGTGTAAAAACAGACCAACATCATTCAGAAGGCAAACAAATGCCTTCCTTGAGCAAGTATGGATTTTTACAGATGCTCAGTGCTTCTGTTCTGTCCTGAAATGCCGCTCAGCTTTAGAAAGAGGTCATTTTGTTTTGTCATTTTTTTCCTCATTCACTTTTGGCTGTGCATTCTCAAAACAGAGGTGATCTGTCTTGTCTGATCTCCTAGGCCTTATTTGTTTAAGTATAAAGGCCTGGACCTTGTCCATAACTTCTGTGTGATACCACACATCATATTTCCAGATGTAGTTATCCACTACATTCAAATTTTGTGGCCACCAAGAACATTGTCACTTGAAATCTATAATCCATTAAATTGCTACAGGCCTTATAAAGCTTTTGAGCAACTAAGCAATAGTCACCTGTACTCCTTCCAGGATCATCAGTTTTCATGACTGATGTTGTGGCACTGTGTCCTCCACACAAGAGGCAGGGTGAAAGACTTTTCCTAGAGAATTAGCAAGCTGATGGAGCTGTTATTAGAAAAGGTGAGATCATTACCCACTCCAGAGACCAATATTTCTTTCCACTTGGCCAGGAAACCTAATGCTGTTCGAGGTTCACACAGACTTCCACAAGACAGTAATGGCATCGCTCTGGGCCATCTTCAGATAACAGTAATTTTGAACATTTCAAACATGTCACTGCACAAAAGTAATTTTAGTTTTATCAAATTTATTTATTATCAAATTTATTTATTTATTTCCTTCTTTCTTTCTTTCTTGATTGCTTGCTTTCTTACTTTCTTTTCTTGCTTGCTTGCTTTTTATTTGTTGCTTTCTTATTATTACTGTTATTTATAAAAATTATTATTGAGAAAATTAATTCTAACAGCTATCCCTGATGACTTGGAAAATGTTTAGAAAAGGAGCATATAGTAATTACACACATTGCGTATCATGGCAAAACGCACTCGATCCTCCTGGACCAGTGTTGATACTGTGAGAGAGAAGAGGATATGGAAGATGTAGTTTCAAAAGATCAAATTCAGCAATATCCCGCATTATAGTCAAGTGTGTTTTCATCAGCTAAAAACTCATTTTGGACCCAAAGTCATTTGAAATCAATAAAAAGCCTCTCTGATTGCCTCTAATAAAATTGGGAGGGAATAATTTACCTAACTAACCTAAAATAACCACTACATTTAATGATAATAATAGAAGTCTTTGGACCCTCCATTCATGTGCTCTCTGTATACCAAGACTTACAACTGTAGTACTCCAATGAATTAGTGTTATCTATTCCTCAGTATAATGAATATTGGCCACCTGATGTTCCTTTAGCTTTTCAGTTAGCCTACCACTTAGTTCTCTAGTTTTTAAGTCAACAAAAATAGATGCCACTGAGTACCATTTTTGATATGAAGGTCATTTGAAAATTAGATTATAAAGTCTTAGAATCATAGAATAGAATTAGAATTGTCTAGGTTGAAGAGACTCTTAAGGTCATCGAGTCCATCCATTAGCCTACCACTAACAAGTCTACCACTAAACTGTGATAATGCAGTATTTCCAGTCCTACAAATATGTGTAGAGTGAACCAGCCACTGAGTTGTTACTTCATTTCTTGTAGGCACAGAAAAACTTTTTAAAATAATTCATTTTGTGTTGGTTAAATGTCTACATTCAAAAATACTAATACATTTATTTTCTTGGACTTGCAAAATGAGTGGTTTATAGTGATATATTTCTTGAATAATAGACTTTTAACAATATGTTTGTGAAAAGCTATTTTGTCTTTAAAGATACTGAATTAAAGGGCAGTCTGTGAACATGAATCTTGTTCTAAATGAACTTTCTTTAAATGGAAAGATTGACTATGATTTCTTTTAAGAAACAGGTGGAGATTTTTTAAGTTACTGTACCACAAAAACTATTCTATCAAAAATGAATGTTTTACAAAACAAACATTTATAAGTTCATTGTACATATGATGAGGTAGTAATCCTGTAGAAGTCTGATAGAGCTTCATCTTAATTAGTATAAGCATATAAGAAAGAGAAAACAAAACAAAAAAATATTAGCAGTCAGTCTTGCTCTGCCTGAGGTACTTATGAGCAGATAAAGTGATATCACCAGGTACATCCAGAATTACTTCGTAAACACATATCAAAATTCATGAACTAGAATTAACATCAGCCAATCAGCCAATCAGACCAGATGAATCTTATTTTATGAAGCTTAACGTATCCAAGATTATAACTAATTATGGTCAAAATAAGCAGTGTGGTGGCTCCAGACGTTTCTGTAGTAGTTCTAGTATTGATCTTTTCATATAGAAGGGCTTGAGTCCAAATTCCTCAGCTTTCAGGAAGGTAAAAAATACATACAATGCTCTCCAGAGTACTGCATCTCAGCCGTGATGATTTTGCAAACACATACCCGAGTAAGAAGCTAAAATGGATGATAAAATACATCCAGTTTCCCTTCGATCGTAGCACAAGAGTGCCAGAAAGGAAGCTACAAGTTGTCTTAATGAAAAAGTATTGTCCCTTTCATGGTGTTTGCACACAAGCCCAAACATTTGGGAACATCATTGATTTATCATTCAGATGTAGATATGCTTTAGATATTCTTCAGAATGGAATAACTTGTTGGTTAAAGTCCAGGAAAATTGACATGCAGACCAAATAAATTGGAGGGACTTAGTGAACTGCAGGAAAGGACATAGTGAAAGGGTATAGTGGTACAGGCTAAATGGCTGTTCTTCTGCAATTTCTTATGAAAAGATTAATTTCTACTTTCATATTAATGAATGGGTCTTTGAAAAGATAAGAAGTGTGTTGGGTGTGTTATTATGAAACCTACAATGGATTTCATATTGTACAGTCAAATTCTCATGTAACCTGAAGTCCCACAGTTCTGAAAGTTTTCAGATAGATTAGATCTCTGATTAGACAAACCCAAACTTCATCTGATATTGAGAGCAAACATATAATTTGAAAGAAAGCTATAAATATTTAATCTGTTTCAAGTTAATGGTGCAATGTCTTACATGACTGTATATTGCACACCTGTTATACAAAATGCAAGACTAAATGTATGCTCCATTTGTGGAAAGTTGTCGTTTGGAATGGCAGATATTCACTGATTAGCCAAAATGAGAAAAAATTGAAGGCTGTAAATTAAATGTGTGATGGAGAAACTGTAACTGTAGTTTTTCCAAAGGAAGAGGGAAGTATTGCTCTGAATATAATTACATATTTCAAAACATATTCCTAGGAAGAAAACCACTTATTAATTCAAAATCTGGAAGTGAAATTTAGTCACTTTATCCCAATGACCAACAAAGTCAAACAGTACCAAATTTCGTTTAACACAAAAATGTTTGTTTTAATAAAAAAGCCAAGTTTGTCCAAGCTCGCTACAACCAAATTGAAGTAGTGTGTATGGATGCAGTATGGGGAAGATCAACTGGTTTGGGAACAGCTTTTAGTCTATCAGGATTTGTATTTCCATCTGTTGGGAACGGATTCAAATCCGTTTGGCTCTGTAAACATGTAGCAGATAATAGTTCATGTTGGAAACTGAATTTGCTGGAAGACCTAAAATTGCTAATTATGGGGTGGAGAAATTAAGGCTGCAGCAGAATCAGAAAGTTGATACTGTTTCCTGGTCTTACCAACAAACACAGAAACAGACATTTCATTTTAGCAGTTTGATTATAGAAATTATATACAGCAAACACTCGTGTTTCATCAGGGCATCCATGTGCAACATGAACCAGTTTTTTGAACAGGGGCTTTGAGTGAAATATTAAGTCCGGGTAACCAGCTTCCTAATTGCCTGCTAGAAATCATCTTGGGGAAGCTGGAAGTAGAAGGGAACTCTGTCGAGACTTATTTAGTAAAGTTCCTGCATGATTAACCGCTTATTCCAAAAAATACCAAATAATTTAGAGAATTGATCTACAAGGTATGTATCCATTAAGACCTACTTGGTTATTAGGCTTCTGCTTCGTAATGTAGGTGGCTTCCATAAGTCCTAGAGGAACTGCCTATACTTTCCTTATCTCAAGAGCTATTTTCACAAATTTAACTAGCAAATTTAGGGGATTACAGCCTAGGACATGCAGATAGTGTATAAGTATTTTAGGAAGCAGTTGCTTAAGTAATACTGTCTCTTCAGAATCAGAAAATAAAACCAGTCTTTCAGCTTCATTCTGTTCATCAAATAACTGTACTCAAAAAGTTTTAGGTTATTTTAAAAATCAGGTCCAATGAAGCTTTGACTGCTGTGTAATCCCTCAGAATGTGCTTGACACCTTCTAGGGCTTTTCTGAGGCCTAAACTCTTGTTCCTAAATTTAGAAACTGTGGTACCCAGACAAGGTAGATAATCAGTCTCTGTTGCTTTTCCTTTGATATGAACTACAGTATACAACATAAAATGTAGCTGCAGCATTGCTGTGAAGAGGTGAATCAGCTGCAGGACTGAAGACAAGGACAATCGCATATCATACTGTGAGAGCAAATTGTAGTAAAAACACATGTACTTAAGCAGACATGTTGATGGATCCAAATTATCCACAGCAGCTCTGTATACTTTCTTGGCCAATATCACATTAGCGAACATGGATCTTGACAGCTGTGGTGCTGTCCAGTGTCGTAGCAAGTACAACCAGCATTGGAAATGAGCCTTGCCTTGGAATCATAGGATCGTTTTGGTAGGAAAAGACCTTCAGGATCATCCAATCCAACTGTTAACCTAGCACTGTCTCAAGTCTACCTCTAAACCATGTTCCTAAGAACCTCACCTACACACCTTTTAAACATCTCCAGAGATGCTGACTCAACCACTTCCCTGGGCAGACTGTTCCAATGCCTGACAATCCTTTCCGTGAAGATTTTCCTAGTATCTCAACCTCCTCTAGCGCAACTTGGGTTCATTTCTTTTTGTCCTATCACTTCTTACTTGTGAGAAGAGGCCAACACCCTCCATGCTACAGCCTCCTTTCAGATAGTCATAGAGTTATAGCCTCCTTTTCTCCAGACTAAACAACTCCAGTTCCCTCATCTGTTACTCACAGGACTTGTTCTCCAGACCGCTCACTAGCTTCGCTGCCCTTCTCTCAACTTGGTCCAGCACCTCAATATCTTTCTTCTAGTGAGGGGCTCAAAATTGAATGTGGTATTTGAGGTGCAGCCTCACCAGTGCCGAGTACAGGGGGACAATCATTTCTGTTATAACAGTTTACATTTGCACTTAATTTCCATTGCTTCAAAGCGAATAAGGGTTTGAAAGTCAGTAGCAGATAAAGATGACATTCTTTATTAATATTTTAATGTATACACACTAGATCTAAAACTCTGAAAAAAACTTGTTAATTAAATTTGTTGAGCAAAAGTGAATTCAGTATTCAAATTGCTTATCCAAAAGTAAATCCTTGTGGGGGTTGATCAAATATTCTTACTAATGTACATAATTAATATTTTTATAATAATTTAAATAAATTATTTCTTGACAGAGTGTTTTTAATGTGAGGTTAAAATGGCCCCTTTGGGAGTACCAGTATTATCAACAAAAAAAGCAGGGGAAGGGTCATGAATTAAACTTAATGCTTATATATGCAATACTATATACTTGTAACAGCAATGTGATCACTTTGATTTAGTCAAATTATGAACAGATTTTATCTAAATATTCTGTTTTGCCAGATGCTATAGAAAGCTAGTATTGCTTTATCTTATGGATGGATGAAAGCCATCACTGCAGCTATGACAACTTGTAGGTAAAATCTGCCTTGGATGTACAGTGAGAAAGCATTATGGTAACGTGAAAAGTTACACTTCTAAAAAACCATTCCCTTCATAGGAAGTTAGGAAGGACTAAGTGTGGCTTATTTCTATAAGTAAATAGATTGCTGTGGCTTTTAAAAATGTTAAGGTCCACTGCTTTGTGAGTGGGCCTGAGACTCTGTCTCAGATTTTGTTCAGGTCTTAATCAGGAAGATGCCTGTAACTTAGAGAACAATTATGAAGATGAAAATTGTGAAAAGGTTTCAAGATTTTGTCCATTTGGCGAGGAAAGCCGAACATTGAGAATGACCTTTTTGTCTTCATGTAAAATATTGCTTGCACTCAGGTAAGATCTGATGGCACCAAGCAATTTCTTAAATACTTTCTGATGTTTGGCTTTACTGTTTTAGTCAGCATAAGCAACTATTTGTTTTGTGGAAAGAGCATTCAAAAATTTTCAGAAACTGAAATGTTTTGTTATCACAAGGACTTTTTTGAAGTCTAGATATTTTTTAAATTTGTATTTCCTTTTACAGCCTGGATTAAAACTTTGAATGCTAAAGAAAACAAAAGTAACTTTAGAGGCTTAAGGCTTTTTATGGATTTCACTTTAAAAGAGTGCTATAAGTATCAGATCAAACGAAATTTTGTGCTTGAACTTTTGACCCTTGGCCCTCCAAAATATTATTTTGCTTTCCAAAGAAACTGAGTTTTTATCATTAGGATACAACTTGTCTTCTCACTGAAGCAAGAAATTATCATTTACTCAAGTGTCTTAGTGTCTTCTTCCTTTATTTTCTTTGATGATAACCTCCTCTTTCTTGCTGAATGTGATCCAGAATTTTGACTATACTCCTCTTTCTTGCTGAATGTGGTGCAGAATTTTGACTATACTCTCCCATTTTGAATTTGAAATTTAGTTAAATTTGATTCTTACCAACCTGGAAACTTTTTCAAGGGGACTTTGTACCCTTTGGGAATTAACTGTTCAAGACACAGTAGCTGTGGTTCAAATTCCCTGATAAAAAGCCAGGAATCATGGTAGCCAGTTTCGTAAAAAAAAATAACAGTCTGGTCACTTTTAGCTATCAGTAGGTGTCTAATTACACTAGATGTAAGTGGAAAGATGTACCGGTCTGAAAACTAAGCAGAAATTATTCGTCAGAAAATATTGGTCACTAAACTTGCCCTTTTTGTAGTGATAGCAGATGTTTAATTCCTTCAGAAGTATTGGAAAATCCGGTTTGGAATTCACATCACGTATCTCTATTGATATTTTTAATGTTGTCACCTTGCTTATTTCTTGTACTCTCTAACTTCTCACCTATTTTATCTTTTCAGGTGTAAGTAGTCTTTCATAGCAGAGGTTCTGCCACCTGCTTACACCTTTCTTTTCATTATTAGGACAGTGATAACCATTAAGACCTCTTTCAGCCTGTCACTTTAGTTAGGTATGAACTATTTTGTTTTATGATCAGGCTGAACTCTAATTAAATACAAAGGAACAAACTTTTACAATTTCTGGACTAGTGATAGACTGTTAATTTAAAAAATTGAATCCAAAGTTTCAGGTACTCTAGCAAGTTTGGAAGCAATTTTTGCACATCTTTTTTTTTAAATTTATGTCATAAAATCATGCTTAGAACAAAAACACACCTAGAAGACAGTACTGAAACTACTTGGAATGGTTTAGCTATAAACAATTGTCCAAGCACTTCCTGTATTTCCTAAAGTTATCTAATTGTACATGACAGTCAGCCATTTCAAAATACGGCATACCTGATCTCATGAAAATCAAAACATTGTTTACCTGTAAGGAAGAGAAATCTTTGTGGTTTTGTGCCATTTCTTCATTTTTTTCCCATATGAGACTTTTCAATGTTTTAGCTTAGTATACATCTGTCCTGTCACGAAGCACCATTTACTAAATCGTACTAATGACATTTGATGCATCAATGTTTTGGGTTTCTTACTGCATGCTTGCTATCCATATATATTCTATGGATTTCCAGTCATAAATTTTGAAAAGAGCACAAAGGTATTTTTTATATTTTGCTTCATTTTGCAGAAAAAATATTATTTAACACATTTGGGCAATATGTGGCCAACTACTATTCTATTCAACTATGTACATATACCTGAGTTAATATATCTCTGAGTGATGCAAAAAGCTTTTCTAAGATTAAAATATGCCAAAGAAAAATTATGGTACCTGCTGTCACTCATTTAGATTAATGAACCGATGCTAGTGAGCTACTATGGAAGCTTAATGCTATCTGATTACCCTTCAGGTTAGGTATAGAAATTCACTGTGACAAAGCAGTCAAGGGCAGGTTTAATTCCTCATTGACAGTTTTCCTTATTAAAATTGTCTGCATTGTTTGGACATGCAATTTTGCCATAACAACCACTAAAATCAGTTTCTCAATGTATACACAAGCAGAATTTCATTTGAAATCAGTGGGACTTCTTTCCCTTAAAGCCTTGAAATACTAAACCATTTTTCTGAAAGCTAAGGTTTTTCTATAAATAATGTTTTGCTTTGTATTACATTCCTTATGATCGTCCTGCCATGTTTCAGTGGTCTCTGGACCTAGTACAAGGTATGCCACAGGTGAGATTGCCATTTCAATAACTTATTGCTATTTGCCACTATAGCTCTGGGGGAGGTGGACAGAAGAACAAAATAGTGAGTACAGTTCAGTTTGAAAGTAGGAAGTGTTTTCTTAAGTATCTAAAGTTATTTGCGTACAGAAATGCTCAGGAACCGTCAGTGTCCATAATTATTTGAATGTAAGAGATGTGCCTACTGTATTTACAGCTACTAGTACCCATTATAAAGTACCACTGTAAAGAAATAGTCTCTGTAGAGAGGGCCAGCAGGCTCAACTCATTTTAAAGATCTCCTTTGTAACAAAAACTACTTGAAATAATTAGAACATCAAAGCTGCCTTCATATTTCTTTGCTAATCATGTGATAGTAATAGAAAATACCTACCATATTCTGTATATACAATAGAAATCAGTATTCTAATACACTATATATGTAATGTCCCCATTGTTTTGTCCCTGTTTCTACCTATGCTTTACCTGCAAACTCTGTTTTTCCATATATGGAGAGGAGAGAATGAAAAATCCCTCAGAGTTTTCTCTGGCTTCTGGGACTCTAAGTATCTTAGACTCTCATAGACTCTAGAAAAGAGAATGAAGCATCTTCCAGCTTTCCATTCAAGGGTCTATAGAACAACTCTTTTGAGGAGACATGGAGGGAGCTGAGGTTGTTTAGTCTGCAGAAAAGGAGGATCAGGGGAGACCTCATCACTCTCCACAACTACTTAAAAAGAAAGTCGTAGCGTGGAGGGTGTTCGTCTCTTCTCTCAAGTAAAAAGTGATAGGATGAGAGGAAATGGCCTCAGGTTGCACCAGGGGAGGATTTTCTTCACCAAAAGTGTTGTCAGTCGTTGGAACAAACTGCCCAGGGAAGTGGTTCAATCACCATCCCTGGAGGTGTTTAAAAGACAGGCAAATGAGGTTCTTAGGGACATGGTTTAGAGGTGGGCTTAGCAGCGTTAGGTTAAGAGTTGGACTTGATTATCTTAGAAGTCTTTTCCAACCATGATTCTACAATTCTAAGGCTGGAGGTCTACCTAGATTTTCCCTTCAACAAATAAAGTCACTTGGCAAATGGTAAGAATCAATGACCAGGAAAGCCATTCTGCTCCAGTTACTATGGCAGAATATTCTGTGGTCATTCTCAGACAGCTACAGCATATATACACACATAAGCACATGTATATATAGATTCATTTACACAGATATATGTCTGCGTGAGCTTTTAATGAGAGGAACAGCAAATTGAAGAACTAGGTTTTAACTTTTTTCCTAATAATGTGATAATTATCTCTGCACTTATCTGACAAAGTACTCTAAGATGGGATCCAGTTGCCTAAACATAGGGGTCTCTAGTATTTGAGAAGCCATAAGCTGTCCTTTCTGTCCTCCAGCAGATGCTCCAGAGCAATGCAGGTCTCCTAGAAGTCCTGTGTTGTATGTGGAAGTCTTGTAGGCCTGTCTGAATACAGCCTCTGAAATGGCACTGGGACACCTGTTCCTGGCAATTTGATTTAGCCCCTGGAGTCTGATCTCTTCCACAAAACTAAAGGTTCAGTAGTGTATGATGTATATACACTAAGAAGGTTTTGCCATTCAAATGAAAAGTGAGTTTGGCTGCTTAATATATTTGTTTATGCTGATTTCTAAGATTCATCTCTTAACTTCCATTGCTCCATGAAAAATCTGTTTCTAAGAAAATGGTGTCAGATGAGAGAAACATTTCATAAGGCCCTTTGTTGTCATACTTAACTTGCCTGTCAATCTGTGGTGTGAGCTTTAGTGTGCCCAACCATGCCATTGTGTTTGTGCTCCTTCAAACAGCTCCCAAGCCTCAGTCTCAGCATCTGAACTTTCATTGCTGCCCAGGAGGACAAACCTGTGCAAGGAAAGGCAGGAGCAACTGCCAAACTCGCTCAGGTGCTTGTGCAGGATCACACTGTGGCCCATGCAAGTCTGCACACAGGACAACAAGCTTCTCCCTTCCCATCCTGGGCCAAATGCCCAGGTTGCCAACAGGAGAAGAGGCTGAAGGATGCTGCTTCTGATCTGACATGGCGAGGGAGATGGGAGACCTACAGGATGCACATAATCATTGGCTTCCTCCTACAGTCATGCTGGCAGCTACCTGGTAGCAGTGAGAGCAGTGACAAGTCGTGTGTCACTTGCTCAAAGCAAGGAAGGTAACTGAAGGCAGAGTGTGACTGAATCTGCTGTTGAGCAATGGCTGATGTATTACCCTACATACAGCACATACGACAACATACACCACTGTCATGACCCCACCCTCCAGTGATCTGTGTCAGACCCTGCTGATCAGCACTAAAACAGTTGTACATTATTTGCAGCTTCTCTTCCTTTGGCTGCTTTTGTTTTGTTTTCATGAGTAAGCTGAATTTTTGCCCCCCTCAGTGCCTCTTTGTTTTGCTTCACTAACCACATAAAGTAAAATAAGTAGCTGTATCTACTTCTGTCTTATGCTGCTTTGAACACCAGCTCCTTGAGAATGCTGGACCTTGCACCGGGATTTTGGCAGGGTGCAGATGGAGGCAGAGGGCTTTCATCTACCATCTCTCAGCACATACCTTGGAGCTTCTTAGATGCAGCCAGAGATGTGGCCCAGGGTGTTTTATAGACAGTGATATGCTTCCTCACTGAGTTGCATTTGCTGACACAGCTCAAAAATTCTCCCCTGAAAGAGAGGCCCTGTTACTGTATGAGACAGTAAAATAGTATTTATTGTGACTACTCTTCAGATGGGCTTGATCATAGCTTGAGGGCCTAACTTTGGACTAAAATAAATAGTCTTTGCAGCAGGTTTCCATGGTCTGCTGGACAATCACATAGAAAAGCAGAATTGCTTTGACAAGGGTGGGTGAATAGTGTATGTTTAGACAGACTTGGCCCCTTTTTAGCATCTTTTTTTATTCAAAAATACTACTAACACTACCAAGCTGTCTTTAGAAGGTACTTACAGGGAGTCCAGGACAATGCTGGTGAGAATAAATTTGCTTTATGCATCCTGAATCTGAGTCTGAAGATGCATCATCTTGTTTGACAGCACCAGTTCACCATCCAGAGCTGTGCTCTGGCATCGGGTGCTGGATGACAGGAGAGCTCAAACCTAGGAAAGTGTATTTTGGTGTTAAAACAAAGAATAACTCAAAACCATACCAACAAATCAGTGAATTGGGTAATGTAATAAAGCCTATTAGGCAGGAGAAAAGAGGGTTGGACTTGAGGCTTCTGGTATCGGTTATACGTGTTACATGCAGCTATTACGTACAGTTATTACAACGTAGTAGAATAGTTCGAAGTACATTTTTAACAGATAAAGAAAAGTCAGTGCTATTGTCAGAACTATTAATAGGAGTTCCTATTAATAAACCTGAGGAATTAATTTACAAAATAATACTTTCATAAGATAGTGAAAGATAAGAGTATCTGCTGTGGCAAGTCATCTTTTACTAAGTTCAGTCCACAGAATAAAATTTAAGGCAGTGAAATTCCACATAAGTAATGAGAGACCTCAGTATCAGCTGTTCATATTCCACCTAGAAGCTACGCTGTTGATGTTCAGCTTTGGGAAATCATAACCAAAGTCACTGGAAGGAAACAGATGAACTCCCTCTTGGGATGGAAGCCAAGCGGAATGTTCTTCTAAAGAAGTGATTATGTTGTATCAGGGGAAAATTTTCACCCACCCTTCCTTTTTGGAGCATGAGACTACAAACATACAGAGTTTCATTATGTTTCTTTCTTTTGCCTTTCTGTCTGAAAACCTGAAAAGTTTTGCATAGGTGTCTTAGAAAGTAACATAAGGGCAGGCATCAATTAATGGAGGTGGAAGCATTTGAAGTTATTTAAGTTATTTGAAGCAAATGTAGTGGAAAAACACAGCCTGTGCTCACTGAAACGTCGCAGTAGTGTGAAAGGCAGCATCTCTAAAGCAAGTTTCTTAAAATTGCAAAGAAACTTAAGTATAAGTCCAGACGAAATTTGTCCTGTAGTTTTGAAGGTCTAAAATTTTGATGACATGGCTATGAAAAACTACAACCACCAATGGGTGTAGTGCTTAAATAAATTCTTCTGTGGGCATATGTACCATCCAAAAAACCCCATTTTTAAATATACTTTAAATGTGTTTGCTTAATGGAGTAAGGTGTAATTGTAAAGTGTATAAATGACTATAAAATCAGCTAAAATAACTCCTAAAATCTGCTTCTCCAGTAGGTTTTATTTTAGTGTAACTTTATCAGTCTATGTGTATCAGCAAACTGATTTAAGAACACACTTTTTCTTTGGAGAAGTGTTGTACTGCACAGCACCCAGGGAACAGTTGGCATGGTTCTCTGTACCATTGAAGTAGGGATGCAGAGTATCTGTGCTATTTTGTGTATGCCTCCCACCTAAATGTTGTCTGGAATAAACACTAGGCAAAAATCCTGACTCTTCTCTGCGTTTATATGATCAATATGAAAAATATAGAGAAGGACAACAAAGGTTTTACAGTTCTTGAAGAATGCCATAAGACAAGGGGACATAAAGCTTTATAGCCTAAAAAAGAGAAGTTTCATGGTGAAGGGAGAGGGTTAGTGAGGGATTTCATGATGATAACTTATAAAATGTCTTCGAAGTAATAGTACAAATAAAAGAGGAAAATTTCTTAGGCCCAAAACAAGGAAGAGCAAGCAATGCAAGTTTGGAATAAGGAAATAGAGCAACGAAGAGGGCTGGCAGAGGGGAGGATGGGGAACTAGAAATTCCAAGGGAAAGTATAAGGCTGTTGGGACCTGCTGGTGGTATTGTTGTGGAAAACCTAGCATGAACAAATGGGTGTTTTCTGGCTCTGTTTCCTGTGAAACATATCCTCCTACTTCCTCCACAGCTACAGAAAAAGCTTGTCTGCTGTGAGACTCCTGCGATGGTATTGCTGTGGGAAGACTGTAGGAGTCTTTTTATCTATTTATACTTGGTTTACCCTTGCAGCATTAGTAGATGTCATTGGGTAAAGCTCAGTAATTCTCGTTATAAGTAAGTCAAGCTTAGCTACATCTTTAGGTACCTTAAAAAATGGAGGGAAAGAGTGTTTTCAAAGAAGCCTAAATCTCCCGTCTTCTAAAACTAACCTGTGAAAGTGAGAATGTACATTTAATGATCTGTCAGCACAGTATGAAAACTGCCAATGTAACAGGAAAAAGAAAGAACATATTTAATTACTCAATAAGCTCACATAATGCTTCTTATATGTACACTTTTTCATAAAGTGTTGCAGTAGTTTGCAAGCTGTATTTATTACTCCCTAGACTCACTCTGTGCTTTCAGTGGAATTGAAATGATTGTAGGTATGATCTGGTACTGTCACCAAAATCACCTTATCAGTATCAATGCCATGGCAGAGAACACTTTATGGTACAGTAAGTGATTCGTCACCATCTCTCAGTGCTTATTCTAGCCTAGCAAAGACTGACAATTATTGAGTGTGTACTCTTCAGGAAGTAGTAGTTTCCAGCAGTGGAAACTGTAACAAGAAAAATCTGCCACTTATTTCAAAATAATAAAGCCCGACCTCCTCCGTATTTCTTCCAACAACTCTTGTAGGAGCAACCCCTACACTAATTTTACTAGAGTTGATGGTTCTGTTCAAGTGAAGCATTTACTGTGTTACCAATTGTTTTCAACACAGTGAATCATACTTACATAATGCTTGAGTAACTTAATATAAAAATATTAGCTTGATATGACTCCATACTGTATAAGCAACTTAGTCCTGTATCTGTCTAGTGCAGCAGTAAAAGGCAAGTATAAATGAGAAGAGTCCTATCTCACACAGCATTGTGCTAAGCTATTAAGATGCCACAGAAAGTTGTTAATACACTGTAAGGTATTAAAATATTGTAGAACCATAGAATGGATTGGGTTGGAAAGGACGTGAAAGATCTTCTCGTTCCAAACCCCCCTGCCATGGGCAGGAGCACCTTCCACTAGACCAGCTTGCCTAAAGCCCCATCTAACCTAGCCTTGAACACTCCCAGGGACTGGGCATCCATCACTTCTCTGGGCAGCCTGTTCCATTGCCTCACCACCTTCATGGTGAAGAATTTCCTCCTTATATCTAATCTAAATCTACCCTCTTTCAGTTTAAAGCTACTACCCCTTGTCCTGTCACTACATGCTGCTGTAAAAAGTCCCTCTTCAGCTTTCTTGTAGCTGCCCCTTTCGACACTGGAAGGCTGCAATAAGATCTCTCTGAGTCTTCTTTTCCCCAGGCTAAATAAGCCCAACCCTCTCAGCATGTCTTCATGGGGTGGGTGCTCCAGCCCTCTGATCATAGCCTTCCTGTGGACTTGATCCAACAGGCCCATGTCCTTCTTATGTTTGGGACCCCAGAGCTGGATGCAGGACTCCAGGTGGAGTCATGCCGGAGTGGAGTAGAGGGGCAGAATCACCTCCCTCGACCTGCTGGCCACACTCCTTTTGAGGCAGCCAAGGATACGGTTGGCTTTCTGGGCTGGAGGCACATGTTGCTGGGTCCTGTTGAGCTTCTCATCAACCAACACTCCCAAGTCCTTCTCCTCAGGGCTGCTCTCAATCCATAGTCCAGCCAGCCTTTATTTGTGCTTGGGACTGCCCTGACTCATGTGCAGGACTTTTCACTTCGCCATGTTGAACTTCATGAGATTCACACGTGCCCACCTCTTAAGCCTGTCAAAGTCCCTCTGGATGGCGTGCCTTCCCTCCAGCGTGTCAACCACACCACACAGCTTGGTGTCATATGCGAACTTGCTGAGGGTGCACTCAGTCCCACTGTCCATGTTGCAACACTGACCCCTGAGGAATGCCACTCGTCACTGGTCTCCACTTGACCACAGCTGTGTCAGTGCAACCATCCAGCCAATTCCCTATGCAGGGAGTGACCCATCCATTGAATTCATGTCTCTCTGATTTAGAGACAAGGATATGGTGCAGGACAGCACCAAACACTTTGCACAAATCCGAGTAGATGACATCAGTAGCTCTTCTCTTGTCCAGCAGCGCTGTAACCCAGTCACAGAAGGCCACCCAATTTATCAGGCACAATTTGCCCTTAGTGAGGCCATGAGGGCTGTCAACAATCACCTCCTTATTTTCCATGTGCCTTGGCATGATTTCCAGGAGGATTTGCTCTGTGATCTTGACAGGAACAGAAGCGAGATTGACTGACCTATAGTTCTCCAAGTCTTCCTCCTTTCTGTTTTTAAAAATGGGAATGACGTTTCCCCTTTTCCAGTTAGTGGGAACTTCACCAGACTGCCACAACTTCTCAACCATGCTGGACAGGGGCTTAGCAAGTTCATGCACCAGTTCCCTCAGGCCCTGTGGATGCATTTCATCCAGTCCCATGGACTGGTGCACTTTCAGGTTCCTTAGATGGTCACAGACCTGGTCATCTCCTGCAGTGGGTGGTTCTTTGTTCTCTCAGTCCCTGCTTTTGCCTTCTGCAACAGTCTGGGATGGTGTGGCCAGAGCACTTGCCAGTGATGACTGAAGCAAAAAAGTCATTGAGTACCTTAGCCTTCTCCACATCCCAGGTAACCAAGTCTCCTTTTCCCTTCTGGAGAGGGCCTACATTTCCCATGCTCTTCCTTTTATCACTGACATGCCTATAGGAGCTTCTGGTGTTGTCCTTGACATCTCTGGTGAGGTTAAATTTTATCAGGGCTTTAGCCTTTCTAGCCTGATCCCTGGCTGCTCAGAGAGTTTCTCTGTATTTCTCACAGGCTACCTCTCTTTGCTTCCACCTTCTATAGGCTTCCTTTTTGAGTCTGAGTTTGTCCAGGAGCTCATTTTTCACCCACACAGGCCTCCTGATGTTTCTGCCTGACTTTCTCTTTGTTGGGATGCATCACTCCTGAGCTTGGAGGAGATGATTCCTGAGTATTAACCAAATTTCAGGGACTCCTTTTCCCTCCAGGGCTTTATCCCATGGTACTCTACCAACCAGATCCCTGAAAAGACCAAAGCCTGCTCTCCTAAAATTCCAGAGCTTGTTGTTTGGCCTCCCCGCTGCCCTGAGGACCTTGATCTCCATCATTTCGTGGTCACTGCAGCCAAGGATGATGTTGAGTTTCTTGTTCCCAACCAGCCCCTCCTTGTTGGTCAGAATAAGGTGTTGTCCTTACATTACAGCTCGTCTCCTTGTTGGCTTCTCTATCACTTGGAGAAGGAAGTTATCATCAACACATTCCAGGAACCTCATGGGTTACTTGTGACCTGCTGTGTTGTCCCTCCAACAGATATCACGGTGGTTGAAGTCCCCTGTGAGGACCAGGCCTTGTGAATGTGAGGCTGCTCCTGTCTGTCTGGAGAGGGCCTCACCCACTCAGTCTTGCTGGTCGAGTGGCATTTAGCAGACCCCCACTGTAATGTCATCTGTCCCTGCCCTCCCTTTAAGTCTGGCCCATAAGCTCTTGGCCAGCTCCTCATGCATACCCGGGTAGAGCTCCATGCACTCCAGATGTTCATTGACATAGAAGGTGACACCCCCTCTTCGTGTCCCCTGCCTGCCCTCCCTTAGAGCCTGTGTCCTTCCATTCCAACATTCCAGTCACGGTAGCCATCCCACCATGTCTCCATAAGAGACATGCCAATAAGACCACAGCCCTGCAGGCATGTGCATGTTTCAAACACCAGGAGGATTGATAAAAAACTACCTGCACTTCTGAGGCCCCCACTGCTGCTCCCAGGGCTCTGTAATCCTTCTCAATACTCCTCAAGTCTGCTCGTGGTTGTATCACTGTCACCCACGTGAAACAGCTGCAGTACATAATACTCTGTGGACTGTACAAGGCTTGGTATTCACTCAGTGACATCCCTGATACAAGTCCCTGGTAAGCAGCACACCTCTGCAGAGAGTGTGTCAGGTCAGCAAATGATGCCTCCATACCTCTCAGAAGAGAGTCCACTGCTGCTTTCACCCATCGCCTTGTCTTGGTTCCACTGAATATGGTTATTTAGTATTGGTACACAGAATATGTGAAGGTTAATCTTTCCCATTGTAATTCCTAGATACTGCCTTGGGGCATTAGGAAATAATGTGTTTCTGATTAATCCAAGACTTATACCACATAAGCACATGTACAACATCCTGATAGGGCTCAAAAGCATGTTTTGCCATGAAAACATGTTAGCAGTCTGCATTATTCTTGTATACTCCCAGCTTTGAGGCTTTAATACTAATTCATTGACTTTTCTAACTGTGTGAAGAATATTTCTCTCCTTTTGATTCCACTGAAATTTATTAGCAATTTCTGTAACACTTTAAAGTCTTTTAATCCAAGTTATTAATTGTGGCTTCCTTCTGTTTGTAGAGAGAACCATCTGTGCATTGTGCTTTACATTAATACAACCATAAAATATTTTCAGGGTATCAGCCTCCTCATATCTTAGGGCTGTTCTGACCTGTGATCCTGGTACATACGTAGTCATAGAGGAATTAACAAGAAGTCTATAAAGATCTGAAGGAAGAAACCCGTACTGGATGTGTAGCCTTTATGAGATAGGTACTACATATCTGCAACATAACTTTTCTTCATGGAATATTACAACTTTTTCTGAAACACTTAAAATAATTAATAGAATATTTAATGAATTTCTGAATGTGGCTGGAAAATGGTACATGTGCAAAAAAGTTTTCCTATAAAACTATTTGCGAATTTGGGACTGCGATTAACACAGACACCACTGCAGCTGTGTATTAGCCACAGAATTAAAACTTCATCTCTTTCACATGTTTCCAAGGCAGCTTTTCATAGAGAATCTCAGCACTCAATGTTTTTCTCTGCATACTAGCCAGCTGCTCAGAATTTCTAGTTATTTTAGTGAAGAAGCGTTCTGTGTCAGCTGAAAAATGTTTAAGATGAAGTTAGCCAAATAGTTTGGGCTGGGAAATTGCAGATACCATATGGAAATTATATTCATATTATGATAGAATACATAGTATTAATAATGAAATGCAGATATATAATGAAATTGGCACAGGAATAGATAAACAAAATAGGCTTATATATGCAGATCTGTTTAATACAAAGTGATTTGTATATGCATATAATTAAGATGAATTCAAAAGAACTTGTGTTGCAATTCATATAGATACTAACTACAGAAGTTGCTGCATGTATGAAGCTCTTGTTTGTTTAATACTGTGTCAGGCATAAATGATGCAAAGTGTGATTGACTTCTAGGTGCCAATATGGGAAAAAAATGTAAATAGTTACAATGATTTAGGGACACCTAGAGAACATGCTTGCCTGGATGTAAGGTATAGAGAACATTGAGATGAAATCATCAAAACTAAGATCAACTGGAGTATTTCGTGGCCAAAAAGGCAAATTAAACTCAACCAAGTTCGAAAGACCAAAAGTGACCAAATATGCAAAAGCAGATGCTGAAATTGGAAGCAGAAGAAATGTCTTTATCAGTAAAGGAGAGCAGGCCATGGCTTTAAATGTTAAAAGGAGTGAACAGTAAAGAATATTTGGTAAACAATAATGGGCATTAACATTGCATTTTTAAAGAATATGAGGGAAATGTCATTGTGATATTGTGTTGGTAAAGAGGATTGAACACTAGTAGAGAAATGTGAGTGACTTGGAAGCTAATGTATATACCAATAAATTTGGCACACAACACTGAAAAGAGAGAACCAGCACAAATTATTACAGAGAGGGGTCATCCTTTGGAAAGTGTTATTAATACAACTACTGATGCCATTTTATTAGATAATGAAGACATTTAAAAGAACAAAAAATAAACAAAAAAGATGTTGCATATAATCTTGATGGGGTTTTTTAAGATTTGTGACTTAAATTTTTTTTTTTCTATATTATAAATTTAATGGAGAGATGTTGTCCATGGAAGACATGTCACGATAAGAGTCTTTTAGGAAATGTGGAAGGTAAATCAAGCAGGTGATTCTTCAGGGATGTGCTTCATATATTCTCAAAACTGTGAAGATAAACAGGTGAACACTAACTCTCAGCCTGATAAGTCACAGGTCATATTCAGTCTCTGTGGAAATACCAGTTGGGCCTGAGGTAGTCTTAATAGAATTCTCTGACGAAGACAGGAATAAATTTAGGATGTATCATTAAATGGAAAAAAGTGATGGTGATGCTGAGGGAGGCATATCCTCCCTCAGACTCAAAGAACACAAGGATGAGATGAAGATACAAGCCAGCAGAAACCATCACAGATGTCCTTCCAAAGAACTGGAAGACAAACAAGAAATTATTGGAGAGTGTGAAAGCATAAAATCAAAAAATTGTGGGGAAGGGAAGGATATTGGAGAAAAGAAAGGGGTGGGACTGAAGTTTTCTTAAGAGTCTGTTCAGAACATATATGCCTGTGAGGGTGGGATATTGCAGTGACTATTCAAAATCGGCATCTGGTCTCACCTCTTAAGTAAGAAATCCAAAACTCTCTGACTGGCTCAAATTGCAACCTGATCTTTAAATGTGATTTAAAATATTATATAGATGTGAAATTTAGAGGACTTCGTAAAGTTTCCTGAGAAATGTGTGTTGAATTCATTAAAAGCAAGAAAACATAGGTTTTGAAGTACTTTATTTTGAAATAAAATGTATGGGTTTTGCTTCATTTTAAAGTTCCTACACAGTTCCAAAAATATCTATAATTCTAGAGATAAAAGGAAAAAAACAAGCAAATATGAAGATGTGGTAATATCATCAAAGCACTGTGGGGTATTGCCTGTCAGCTAAGTGACTGGGATTGTACGCTCATTTTTAACTATCTGATTGTGTAGTCTCAGTTAAATTTCAAAGAAAAAGATTTTAAGCTAAGTTGCATTTTATTGCAATTGAGAAAGACTAAGAATATACTGGTGTATTTTGATAAATTAACAAAAAAATCAATGCTTTTCTAAATATTAATCCTGTTTTCAAAAGGGTGGCAAATTTTGCATAGCTCTGAATTTTAATTATTATTTCTGTTAAATGTACAATTACATGAGGCCTCAGAAGAGATGAACCACTTTTCAGCCATTTACTAGAGCAACAGAGGTGCTTGTAATTATTTGGATGTTTTTAAATGAATGGTTTTTTTTAATATTCATCCAAAGAAAATACTTTCAGTAGTCAGGAGTGACTGTAGGCTATATAGCCATTTCTGTTCTTGCTGGTTTGATTTTGGTTTTTTGGTGTTGTTGTAGTTTGTTTTATTTTGGTTTTTGTTTGGTGGTTGTTGTTGTTTGGTTGGTTGTTTTTCACTCCTTAACAAAAAGAAAACCTGTATCCCAGAAAATAATCAGGTTCCCAGAAGGCTGCCTGCTGTTGTGGGACAGTTGCAAGTTTTCCACACCAGAGAGTGAGTTATTCAGTACCATTGCTGTAACCATTCCACAGTCCTCACAGCCTCCTCCCCATGTAGACAGATGATCATTGTAGACACTTGCTTAACTTTCTTTTGCCATTTCAAAACTGTGAAATATGACCTCCTCTCAGGATTTTTCAGAATGTCACTTTTTATATTCTGCTAAAATGCTAGTCACCAAAATTTTAGTCTGTTGTAAGTTTCTCTGGAGCTTGTAAAACAAGTGAGGACTTGGAGTGGGGGGGAACAATTTCCTGCCTTTGTAGTCTCTCAAATTGAGATAACCAAATTCATATGCAACCTAACATTTACTTCAAAATATCTAGAAATACTACCTTTCCACTTTAGGTGGCCAGCTATAATTCAGAACTCATTAGTGTCTTGGTACTCCGCCAAGTACTTGGTACTTTTCAGTACACTTAGTAATTATTCTACCCCACCCTCTGACTGACAATCAAATTCACCATCTTAGGGCAATTGTTAAAAACCTCTTCAGAATTCAACAAGTACTTATTGGGTTTTTTTTAATGTATCTATTATAAATATTCAATATGTCTTTTCACATATTTTTTGAGATAGTGAAGGGAAGGTAGTCTTTGAAATAATATTCAGACAGACTCCGAAATTATTAATTAAACAGAATGACACAGCTGTGTGGAAATACACTGATGTGGCAGTCAAACCCAGCTGAGCTTAACTGGGAGACAAGTGGCAGGCAAGTTGCTTTCTGCAGCCTGCCATTTCTCCAAATCATAGAATCACAGAATGGTTTAGGTTGGAAAGGACCTTTAAAGGCCATCTAGTCCAATCCTACCTCCAACGAGCAGGAGCATGTTCAAGTAGATCAGATTGCTCAGAGTCCCATTCAGCCTGACCTTAAATGCTGGGTTGGCCTTGCAATCTTAGTCTGTTATTTCCTCGCCATGTCTCATTTCTTCCATGATCTGTTTGTATACTAAGAGAAAAGTGTTGGCACAAATATAGCTGTTTCTTTGTGTTACTTACCTGATGTCTGTTTCAAGTAGATCTTATCTGTAGAGAAAAGGTCACTTCTGTCATCTGACTACTGAAATGTTACAAAGTCTGCAACCTAAAATTCCTTCCCATACACATGAAAAGCTATCATTTTACATTATACCTGAAAGTGTTATCATCTCCTTTTGTTGTTTAACTCACATGATTACCTGAGTGATGTTATGCGGAGTATTCTCAGACCTCTGAGAGGAGCTGTGCTATATGCCCAGTCATGTGAACTTAGGAAATAATCTGACTTTGTTGGGTTTTTCAGACCTTGACCTATTTTTGATGGAAAACTGAAATTTGGTAGAATGCACGCAGAGGCTCGATGGATGTCCCTGCTTATTGCAGGGGGCTTGGATTAGATGACATTTGAAGGACTCTTCCAACTCAAACTACTCTATGATTCTATGTATGAGATATTTTTCACTCCTGATGCATTTTATTCTCATTTTCACCCTTCTTTGCCCTTCATCTAGCTCACTTTGAATGATCTAGAAGAACAGGGAACTGCTTGAGAGAGTCCAGCGCAGAGCCATGAAGATGATGAAGGGAGTGGAGCATCTCCCTTATGAGGAAAGGCTGAGGGAGCTGGGTCTCTTGAGCTTGGAGAAGAGGAGACTGAGGGGTGACCTCATTAATGTTTATAAATATGTAAAGGGTGAGTGCCACGAGGATGGAGCCAGGCTCTTCTCGGTGACAACCAACAGTAAGACAAGGGGTAATGGGTTCAAGCTGGAACACAAGAGGTTCCACTTAAATTTGAGAAGAAACTTCTTCTCAGTGAGAGTGACGGAACACTGGAACAGGCTGCCCAGGGAGATTGTGGAGTCTTCTTCTCTGGAGACATTCAAAATCCACCTGGACGCCTTCGTGTGTAACCTCATCTAGGTGTTCCTGCTCCAGCAGGGGGATTGGACTAGATGATCTTTTGAGGTGCCTTCCAATACCTAACATTCTGTGATTCTGTGATTCTGTAATCTGTTCAGCAGAAGTTATTTCCTCAGGTAAACATCCCTGTATTTTTTTTTTTTGTCTGTTCAGTTGTTGTTGGTTCTTGCTGTTGTTGTCGGGTTTTGGTTGGTTGGTTGGTTTTAATATTATTTTTGTTTGCTGGGGGGGAGCAGCCAGGTGACTTTATTGAGCAGATATTCTCCTGTGTGTGGCAATTCCTGCATCCCATCTTCTCTGTCCACCTTACAGAAAAAAAGACACTGCCTTGCTCTTGTAATGACAATCTAACGAACAAAAAAATCTACACTACTGGTGGCAATTTTCATCTGGGGATGTGTGACAATGAAGTATGTGGATTTGTTTCCTGCTTCATTCATTTCAGTCCTTAGCATTGACACAGCTTGCTGCAAATTTTCCCTCTAGGTCTCACTTCTGGGGTAAATGCACATTTATTGCCAAAAAGCTTATTTTGGGCTCAGAGATTTTACAGTTATGATTGTAAGTGATAATTCCTTTAACTTCATAAGGCAACTATTCAACTGGTATCAATTAGTATTGTGTCTCTCACTGGAACAGATCTGTATCAAGTTGCCACAACCACAGATTTGGCCTAAAATTTCTTCAGCTCTGGGACATGTTCCTCTGAGAATTCCTTAATTAACACCAAGTTTTCATCAGACCTTTCTCCCCTCCTCCTGCTAATTGCTACTATGGTGGTGCATGCAGAGAAGGAACATATCTCTGAATGGAGTCTTATTCTGGATGACGGCTAACGTATGTTCGTTTTTTCACTGGGGACGATGTATTACAGGTGAAGAAAGATGCTCAGTCTTTCCAAATGTGTTTAATTTCTCATTGAAACTTGAGTTTCCATGTGTGTTTTATTTTTATTCTCACTTTACATTAGTCAGATTCTCCACCCCAAGTTAAAAATTGTAGTATTGTTAAACGACAACAATAGAAATTATGGACAATGTGAAAGCGATTAAGAGTAATGGAGAAGAAGACTGATCCATTTATTCTACCTCATCAGATCTTCATGCTTTAATGTTTTTAACATTTTGAAATCTGCTGAAAAAGTAATTTTAACCCTCTCTTCTTGGCTATTACTTGTGAACGCACTTAAATAATAGCTGTTTAGTCACTACATTTTTATTTGGAGATCCACTTCTCTAGTTTGCAATCTGAGCTTTCTAAGTTTATTAAATAACAAGTTAGTCATTTATGTAAGCAAATATTACTTCTTCTACTGATAAAACGTGTATCACTGAAGAGCTAGCATCTTGCATGTTCCCTAAGTCTGGCATGAATAAATGGCCTGCTAAATTGCACTAATATGTTTTTTAGGATTAACTTTGGTTCATATGATCTATTCGGTCATAAAAACCAGTTTGTTCTCCATTTGTCATGTACAAGTCACTTTCTTGCACAAGTAACTTTCTTGTTTCTATTAACGAGATGTGTGTGGTGTGTGGATATGTGTGCATATTCTTTAAAGATGAATGATCGTCAGTTATGCTAATTAAATTTACTGAAATCTTTGTAGTACTTCTTTAATTCAGTGTTGTTTCAAAAGTCTTTAATTGCATACTGAAAAAGAAAATGTTAAGAGGTAAACTGTTTCGAAGTTTAAGAGATTAAAGTCATTGTAACACATAAAACTTGGAAAACCTTAATTAAGCAACCCGATGTTTCTTATTTAGAAATGACTTGACACATAGTTGCAATGGCAATTTCTTAGGTGCAGTTCAACGTACTTTTTGATCTTTCCTTGTTGATTTGGATTTATTCATTTGATCTGGCTTTACTAGGGGGATTGTGAGGTGTGCTGCATTTTAGGAAATACTGCTTCCTATAGAGACCCCTGTGCTGTTTCTTAATCACAGCTACTTCCAGTACAATTTACTTTCATCTACAGATAGGAAGCAAAAGACAGAAATTAGAGATGGAAAAGCCCATTAAGTTATTCCCTTCTTTCCATCTTACCTGAATGCGACCATTTTCTGCAATACAAATGAGAGTCTGCTTTGCCTTGTGGTGAGACAATCATCACTTCCTGGTACCTCTGGCTGATACAGGGTATATAAAAAACCTATGGGCTTTGTGGAACTGCAGGCCAGAATTGCAGGTAAGCAGCAAGGTCTGCACTATAAGAGCAGCCAGAAAACTGCCAGATAGTGATAGAGACGAAGGTCGGCATAAGATATCAGTGAGAAAAAGCATGTTCTCCAGTGGATCAAAAACTTGTTTCGCTTTTCTTTTAATAAGCCACATATTTTTCAGCTGAAAGTACCTTTACTGGAAAATGCAGATTCAAGTTCATGGAAACATTAAATGTATGTTGGTTTTGCCAAACTCTGTCAGTAAAGAAAGGAAGCAAAAAAAAAAAAAACCCAAAACCCCTCCATGCTTCATTTCAATATTTTCAAAACAAAATAGTATAGTAGCATTTCAGTTGAAAAAGAAAGCTTCTCTTTATAATTAATCTGTTTTAAGTAAATTTGAAATAGAACTTTAAAAAATAAAAACTTGCAACAAAGTGAAGTTTTCAGTTTAACCCAAAGCACATTTTCAACTGCTGTTTGTGGAACCATGATAAAGCAGGATGACCAGCTGTTCTCATAACTCCGGCAAAAAGCTGCTTCGGTAGAGGGTCAGATTGCAGAGACCATGATGCAAAGTCTCTCTTCTCCCTCCATCCCCAGTGCAGCTCATTTATTCCACAGAGTTTCAATCCACTTATAGATTATATATGCTTCACCCTGGAGATTTGTAACCACCCTTATGTGTCCTCTAGTAAATCTGTGCATCATACTAACAAAAACACATAAAATGACTAAGCTTTAATGAGAAAAGCTAATACCCTGCCCAAATATGGTCTTCATATTTATCTGATAAATTTTATTTATTCCCCCAAATCTCTATAATTCCTCTGCAGGTAATACTTTTCAAATATTTGTACATGAATATTATGGTCTCTCTAGGTAATCATTAGGTGAGGTAGTCATTTTAATTTTGTTAACGTTTCTTCCCTGGGTAGTTCTTCTGGCTTGATAATTTTTTGTTTGTTCCTTTGTTTTTCACGTTCGTCTTTGTTTGAATCAGTCTCACAGATATCCTAGTTGATTTTAAATTAATCTGTCCCTAAGATTATGTAAGCTCGTGTAAGATCACCATGGCAGTGATGATCATGTAAGATCATCATGGAAGTGGACATCTCTCTCTGATGAACCTCAGCCTCAGAAACAAAAATTGCAGATGAGTAGTGGTACTTTTTCCTCTATCTGCTGAAAGCAGAGGGGTGCTGCCAGTCTTTCGGTGGCTGCTGGTAAGTCAAACCTCTTGTCAGCTTATATTTTTAAGACTGATCCAGTGAGTTGCTGCACTGAGCTTTGAAATACTTTCTCTTCATTTCCCAAATTCATTATCTGCTCTTCTTTGAAGAGAATCTGGAAATTCTTTCCATCCTTTTCTAACGCAATAGGATATTCATCTTTAAAATGAACTGGCCATGTTTATCTCAGTGGTTATTTGGGAGCCTGGTACATCCTTCTGCAGTATGGATCTATAAACAACTCTGAGGATGCACATCTAAAGGAGGAGAAGATCAACCCAAAATCTAACTACCAATTTTGAAAGAAGTAAAATGTAAGTGGAATTTTGAAGCTCTGTTTTTGGCACAATTCACTGGAGATACTTGTCTTCCTTCTGTGGCTCTAATATTTTTCCTTATTTCTTGAAAATCTTAACAAAACTTGTAATAATTGCTAAAAACTCTGAAGAATGCAGCGAAATTTTTTTGAAGATGTGGTGTTTTTAACCTTGGTCTAGGTCAGAATAGTCCTGTACTTTCAAAAAGAAAGACAGAGAGAGACAAAATGAGATCTTAAAGGGATTTCTGTCATGACTGAGCACAGGAAATTTCTATAGGACTTATCACACCTTCAATGAATATACTAAAAGAGGAGTATATTGCGGGTCAATTTTTACTACACTTAGCATAGAGAACATAACCAGTTTTGTTCCTGGTGCCAGTTGGTGATGCAAACACAAGGGTGTGAATGTTATTTTTCCTCCCCACAAATCCTTTGTTTGAGCAAATGCAGAGGCCCATGCATCATTTGCTGCCAAATAGTAGATGCTGCATTACAAAAATTCATCTCTGTTTTGACAAGCAAAAACTGCAAAAGCAAAGTTAAGATGGAAAGACTAGCAGAATTGAGGCATTTGATGAAGAAATCAGTGACTGATTAAATCAGGGACATTAATATCTCCCTCTACACTGTTAGGCACTTACTGTTTTGGCATGTGTAGTGGTACCAGGAGGGGAACACCTGGTGATTACAAGGACTGTACTAACATTGATCATACCATACGCCAGATTGTCTGGCTGTGACCTATTTCATTTGAAACTGTGTGTGTTATGCCAATCCTGTGAAGAAAGAAAAAATTTATGATGAGTTGTTGGCTATTATATTGAAGCTCTGTCCAAGTCTAATTGATCTGTGATCATGATATATATTGGCAGCTGACAAGAATTCGTAATAACCTACTTGTTGAGGGTTGTCACAGAATCAGAGAATGTTAGGTATTAGAAGGGACCTCAAAAGATCATCTAGTCCAATCCCCCTACCGGAGCAGGAACACCTAGATGAGGTTACACAGGAATGTGTCCAGGCGGGTTTTGAACGTCTCCAGAGAAGGAGATTCCACAACTTCCCTGGGCAGCCTGTTCCAGTGTTCTGTCACCCTGACTGAGAAGAAATTTCTTCTCACATTTAAGTGGAACCTCTTTTGTTCCAGTTTGCACCCATTGCTCCTTGTCTTATTATTGGTTGTCACCAAGAAGAGCGTGGCTCCATCCTCCTAACACTCACCCTTTACATATTTATGAACATTAATGAGGTCACCCCTCAGTCTCCTCTTCTCCAAGCTCAAGAGACCCAGCTCCCTCAGCCTTTCCTCATAAGGGAGATGCTCCACTCCCTTCATCATCTTCATGGCTCTGCGCTGGACTCTCTCAAGCAGTTCCCTGTCCTTCTTGAACTGAGGGGCCCAGAACAGGACACAATATTCCAGATGTGGTCTCACCAGGGCAGAGTAGAGGGGAAGGAGAACCACTCTCGACCTGCTAACCACCCCCCTTCTAATACACCCCAGGTACCATTGGCCTTCCTGGCCACAAGGGCACAGTGCTGGCTCATGGTCATCCTGCTGTCCACCAGGACCCCCAGATCCCTTTCCCCTACACTGCTCTCCAACATGTCATTCCCCATCTTATACTGGAACCTGGGGTTCTTGCCCAGATGCAAGTGTCTACACTTGCCCTTGTCATCTTCCTTTCAGTTGTCCAATCTCATGACACACAGCACCTGATCCAGCATTAGGTGGTGTTCCTCTCCCATGCAACCTTGTTAACAAGAAGGACAAAAAGAGAGCCTAGGCAATGAACTATATATTAAGCTGTTGTCAGAAACCTACCAGCAGTGAGACTGGGACCCCAGCCTCTTTCCAGTGACAGGCCCAGCACTGTAAAATCATGGTCACAGCCCAATTAATGCTTACAAATTCACCCGGAGCAAAGAGACCACCAGCCCCCTCTGGCTAGGACTTATAGGGAAAAGATTTTGAAACCATTCCGGTTGAGGATATAACAAGATTCAAATATTCTGACTAAATGCTCTTAAGAGTGCATGGGGCTTGTATGGGAAAGATAAGGGAAATCAGTAGAGTGACTGGCTGCAGGGAAAAGAACAGAGAGGTAGCTTCACCTCCATCTACCTATAGCTGCCTCTAAGAAATATTCTTTGGGTTTTAAAATAAAAAATCAAAAAAAGGTAGAGAACTATGCTTCATAAGTAGAGGAACTTTTCCCTTGTCTTTCAGTTTAAGGCGTAAAACCCCCATAGAAGTCATATTTAAGGACTAGCCCTCCTGGTGGCAATTCCTAGTGGATAGCTCCTAGAGCTCACTGCTCAATACACTGACTTGCAGGCAGGCTCTTTTTCTGGGTGTATAACACTGCCTACAAGTTGTAAAGAAATAATTGGCATCCGAATGCACAATATCTGCTTCTGAAATGGGTGCAAAGCATCTAGAAGCTAAACACTCCTGTGCTCCAAGACATGACCCTTTTGTGAGTTCAGCTTCCTGGAGGCCTGAATATTTAAAAGGATAAAAACAAATGACAGGGAACTACATTTGTTTCATTAATATTTAATTAACTGTTTACCATGCTTTGAACCATGAATGGATGTCACCCTGTGATGTCCATGTTGAAGAAGCACAAGTTATTAGTTGTCATTCTGCCTTGGTTAGAAATACAGTCACATGTATCACATAGCCTACATGTGGTGTTTCTCACGGCAGGGACAGGTTGCAATTACTTTGCCAGTGCTAAATAGATGGTCAGTCTACATAGGATTGATTGAGTCATTGCACACCCATGAGCTCCAACAGGCCTCAGACACCTTGAATTCATCAGCTAAGCATGTTACCTTGATGTTTCTCTGAAACTTTTGAATACTGTCACTTACCTTTCTCTTATAGGCTTCAAAATCTATAGGGGGTCCTTCAAAAATGCACAGCACCAACAAAAGGGATATGCAATGATAAAAGAAGCTTCATCATTGTCTTGTGTATTAAAACACAGTGGTTTTGTGAGTTTTTTAAAAATTGCATTTGTATCATTTTACAATGCAGACAGGCTAAGGACTGCATCTGCTACCTCACTGAGTCATTATGCAGCTCTTTATTTTTGCATATGGAACACAGAAGACATATTCTCAACTACAAATAAAGTTTTTAGGATGAATAGTTTCCAGAGGTGGCCCATTCCAATATTGTAAATTTCTATGACTGCTAACATCAGAAACATCTTCAGAAGTAGTCAGCCAGCCACAGATCTAATTGCCATAACTGAAAATAAATGTAATTTTAAAATGTGACACAGATGTATCCAGACTGTAGATGCTAGAACATATTTCCATAATCTGCTGGCAAGTTAGCAGTCATGAACTAATATCATTGTTGGAATTGGTGAGATAAACTCTTTTCAGCAAGGCAAGTCACATGTAGGTTTCTTGAATTTCAGTCACAATTTCTGAAAATTAGAGTGTAGGAAAGGAAAATATTTTAGTTCATTCCCTGCTATGCAGAAACATAGATCCAAGGGAAAACAAGTGTACAGAAGGCATTGTAAACAGCAATGCTCTGTTGGCCTATGGATGTTTCTTTGCTTTCAGCAATAGTAAGAAACTGAAATGGAAGAAGGAAGATAACTTGAAGAAGTCATATAGCTCACCTCTGTGCTCTGAAGTATGATTAGATACACATGCACAGGTTCTTGCCTAATCTGTTTTTGAAAACATGAAATGTGTGTTTTTACACAGCTGCCTTAGGTAGTCTTTTGTGCCATTAATTATCCTTACAGTTATCAAGCTTTTTCTAATATCTAGCCTCAACTTTCTTTGCTACCAATTAAGCTGATTACTAGTTGTCCTACCCTCTTAATAATACCACTCTCAATACAGAATTAAAGGTAACCCAGTTTAAAATTTCACATGAAGCAAGTATAGCAGGCAGAACCATTATTCTAATGCATTCCTCAAGCTAATCAGTGACTGAGATAAAAATTATTCAGATGTAGTATGTTGTGTGGCACAAGAAGATAATTCAGGAAGTAAGGCTTTGTAATACATTATATGGTTTATTTTCTT
The DNA here is from genome assembly GCF_036013445.1 of Caloenas nicobarica. Classification (NCBI taxonomy): domain Eukaryota; kingdom Metazoa; phylum Chordata; class Aves; order Columbiformes; family Columbidae; genus Caloenas; species Caloenas nicobarica. Next base: position 35,479,687 of record NC_088284.1, read on the forward strand.
CCTACCAGACAAAAATTTCCCTAAGCTCCCTTTTATTTGAGGACATATTATGAACTGCTTCAATTAATATCCATTTTTTGTTCATGGTATTTAATTTTTGGAAGAAAAATGTAAAGATCCTGGGGTGAATTTTCATATATCCTTCAGATTTTATGGTTAGACTATTAAAAATCACCCAGAGAACAAACTAAAAAGGAAAACTTGACATCCTCAACATGGAAGCAGAATATAGATATTAATGTAACCTGTGTTAGTCCAAAACCTGATGTTAGAACCATGTAATATTAAACATCAGAATACTGGAGTGGCTGTTGACTAAGTGCAGCCTATTACAAGCAGGAAAGTTCACCTCCTTATAGTATTCTATGATGTCTGAAGAAGAATGTTTCTGTATAGGAATTCTTGTCTTGAAACATATAGGTGTGTAAGGGTATAGCCCTTCCAAACAAGAAAGGGAAGTATGCTTTAGCACACTGTCCTATTTTAGGCAAACTTGAGGTGACACAGCAGCTGTTCTGGAGGACACAATGTTTTTATATATGTAGCTATGGCTTTTGGAGTAATATGCTAGTAATGTCTTCTTGGTGGGATTTACTGGTGACATGACAGATTTATAGCTGGGAACAGATGTTCCTTGTTCCTTAATAGCTGTAAAAGAGTTATGTTTACTGGTGAAATTGCAAAATTATCTACACATAGTCTGGAATTAGATCCATTATTATTAGAAATGTACATTGGTGTGTGATGTTTGTGCTTTTTAAATGCTGAGGCGATTGAAAATCAGTATCAGTTTGGAAAATTTCACTTGAAAATGCTTTCAGAAGAAAAAAATACCACAACCAAAACTCAAATTATTTTTTTTCTTTCTATTTGTGAGCTATTAGTCTTTAATTCACCCTGAAAAAAAAAACCAAAACAAAACACCACAGACATGAGGTAATTCCTGCACTAAAACTCTAATTATTAGTTTCTCTTTTTCATCATGAAAATATAAGAGTATATAAAGTAAAAAATACTTTTCTTTCATGGAGGGGAGCAATGCTGCTCTTAAGCTAAACTTTTCACAAAACAAACTGAAATAAATATTTATTTATAGGCTTAGGAAAGAAAGAAACAAACCAAAATGCCAAACAAACAAACAAACCAGTAAAACATAGCAAATACAGTGTGAACTTTCCTGCCTGTATAATGGGCTGCACTTAGTCAACAGCCATTCCACGTGTGCATGCACATACATGCATACTCATACAAATATTGTCATGGTCTTGTTAAAAACAAGACCAGTTCTCTTTTAGTGATTTTTCCTTTCAGCTAAGTTCTTCTAAGTGCCTTCTAGGTAACTGCATATTTTTCTCGGACACTGCACTCGAAACTGATAAGAGCAACCAATCGAACACTGAAGAAGTTCATGTTTAGATTTATTGCTACGACAGCTAAGAATTCTGATAATATCCCGTAATTGAGAGGGGCTTATTTGCCAGGAGGGGCGGACAGAGCAGGTGACTAAAACTGACCAACTGAGTATTCCATCCCATAATCGTCGTACACCCTCTATAAGATGGGACCACGAGGGTCTCTCCTCTCTTCAACCGTGGCTGACATCTAGAAAGGACCCTGCCTGTCTGCCTGCGATCTGTAGGCCTCAGGCCCTGCATCCCTGAAATCCAGTTTCTGGTTTGCTGTGAAGTCCTGCCCGTGACTTCCAGGTGCTGGCCCTGCAGCTGGAGAGAGGGTGAGGGGGTAACAGAGAGCATCTGCACAGCTTATTTTTGCATTGCTTTAAACCTTGACATATATAGGCACACACACTTTCTATTCATGAAGATTTAAATCTGATTTAAGCTCTTTAAAAGGTGCTTATTTCCTTCTGCACTTGCACTTTTGCCCTCTCAAGTATTATTTATCCTGAATTCTTTAATTTTATTTTTTCATTTATACTAATTGTCAGAAATTCCATCAGGATTGTGGAGTTAATAAATGCTTTGATGATTAGTTTGTATTGTTTATACAAGTATCCATGTGGATTTTTTTATGAGTTAATTAACCACAGCCTGTTAGATTTAGCACATTATTAGGTATTGCAGGTGTGATTTTTTAAATATTTTTGACATTTTGTGGGAAGAAGGGGTTGGGTGTTTTTCCTCTTTGTTTCACTGTTTCCATCTTGGTTCAATAAGATTACCCTAGAAGCAGAGCAAAGCTCAGCTGAGAAAGGGACTGAAAATTTGAATGACTGGATTAGGTCCTTAATGAAAAATGGGAACTTCACAAGTCCGCAGAGAGAAGACTGTTCTGATTTCTCATGTTTGAGGACTACTGATAGTGTGGTCAACATCATCTCATCATTAAGGAGAGCAGTAGATGGTTAAAAAAAAAAAAGGTGGACAGCAAAATATCTGTGTAAATGCAAGGGAGCAGGAGGGGCAGGGCTGCCATTCCTGCGGGTTCATCTGTACTTTGCAGAGCAGAATGTTCTGAGACCTTTTTTTAAACCCATGACTGTCAGTTAATCATCAAACCTAGCTCCCATGCACCCTTTTCCACTGAAATGACCATAAGCCATTGGAAATGTAGCTGCAGGGTACTTGCGGGCCAACTTACCAGTTGCCTCTGCCATCTGTCTGAAATTCAGCCAAATGGAAACAGGAGGCTAGCTAGAAAAGGCATTAGTGTCCTGTATTTTAAGTTGTTTGTCATATTATTAACCAACAGTTCTGTAAATGGTAGAAATGGTCCAAAGGAGAAAAATCCACAGCCAGATCACGCTTCAGATCTAAACTTTTCCAAATTTAGCAATGTTCCAATCTGCAGTTTTGATTTGGATCCAGACGAAATTAACATACGTTTAATAATAATCATGAAGGCTAACTGAAGATCTGTTTGTGCTAGTAACAACAAGCCTTTTAGTAGAGCTGTTCAAGCAGCAAAATTCATTAATTGTTATATACAAAATAGTGTGATTTGTTATATTTTGTGATGTTACATCATTCATTATTTATGAATCTCCTACCAGCAATCAGGTGTCTACAAATTTTCCAGGTTTTGTGCTCAGGTTAGCATTAAGTACTTACTGAGTGATAAAAATTAAAACCAGAAATGATATGGTGTTTTGTAGAATATATCAAATTTGAGAGGATAGATGGTAGCATGTGACCTATGTTCAGAAATAGAGCATGATGAGAAGTTGTTTTCTCAAAAATTTGCTGGATATTTCTAAATGAATGCAATTGTAAGATCATAATGATTGACTAGGATATGACTCACAAACTAGTGGACATCCTATCTAGCAAATATAAAATCTGCTAAAGTTGTTAATGCATTGCTTCTCTGTATTGCTGCCAGATTATGCTACAACCATTCAGATTAAATTGGTTCGTAGTTTCAGGGTTTTTGGGTTTTGTTTTTGTTTTTTTTTTTTCCTAACATGCTGCAAATCAATCTTTATGAGCAATGTCAGAAAATAAGGATACTCTGTTCATGAAACAAGTTTTAAAGTCAAAGAAAATGAGGCAGTACAGTATCAGTAAAACAGCTGGAGATGTGACATCTTTGAATCTCTCCATCAGAAGAAAAGGAGGAAGCTATTTTGCAAAATACTGATCAGCACCACTCCCACTCAGAATATTTTTCTGCAACAAGAGGAGGAGAGTGGGTAAAACTTACTATTTCTCTTGAAAAGAAAAAAATATTTTACATTACATATAACATCCATAGAATGAATTAGATTGTTATTTTATGTATACAAATATGAAAGAAGGTACAAACTTTCACTACCAGATGAAAGGCTTCAAATGCACTTATACAATTCCTATAAAAAGAGGAGTGGTGCAGCACTGGATTAGAAAAACTTTAAAAATTGAAGGTGTCTTCAGTTTTACTGAGAAAGAGTTGAATAACATGATTTTTCAGGTTAGAGAGATTTATCTTTATTTTTCATGCCTTTGTATCTGTCAGTATCTCTCTAGTATTTTTTCTCATGATCTATAATTACCACATTTTAGCTACAAAGCTACTGTAGATAGCCTAAACAACTTCCTTGCTAGTCTGGTTTTGCTGCTTTAATACATGCTTCCCCTATATAGTGCTTTAGGTTGATGTTTTTCTCTTTTTGTCTCTCTGAAAATAGTATTCCAGAGGTGTAACCCTGGCAGTATTTTCTGCTATATGAATTTCCCTTCTCAAAATGTTTAATTTGTTTGGCTTTGTACTTATTGAAACGGCTTCTTTTTTTTGTTATTTTTTCTTTTTTAAAAAAAAACTGTGTAGTACACATTGCCACATATTGCACCACAGAACTACACTATTTTGACAATGAACTCTCAGAGCTGCAGAGATACAACCATGATGCAGACACCTTTTTCCACAGTACTTCTAGAAGTGTTAGTAAATTTATTTTTGTGGAGAAGGCCATGTGAGGCTTAATCTTTTTATGCAGATTAGGCCTTGTTTTCCATTAATCTGACAGCTACAAAAATCAGCCTGGTGGTGTGGTTGATGTTGCACATGAGAAGCATTACCTGCCTTGTTACCTAGCTGATCTTGAGAAATGTTCATTGAAAAATACAGATGTTTTAAGAAATATCAGTGAATAGCTATCTGCTTTAGGCATAAAACAGGACAAGTGACATTTCTGAATGAAATAAAGGAAAAACTTTTCTTTTTAATTTTGTATGAAAGAAAATTTAGAGATGAATTTCTTGTTCTCCTTTATTGAAGTGTTTTGGTAATGGAGCAGACTGTTTTGGTTAAATGGTGCACTATTTAATTCTCAGTTGTATCTCATCTTAAGTGATATCTCTGATCTGAGCTACCTTCATTTCTCTGGGGCTAAGGGCAAAACCATTTCTGGAGGCCTGATGTCCCTCTGATTCACCGCCAAAAATCAAATACGTTGGGGAACATAGCTGTAGAAGAAGAGAGATATTTAATTCCATTTTAGTTTCTGTAGGAATACATTGTGTTTGTGCTGCTTTTTCCCATGCTATGCCCCACACTTTTACAAGTTAGTCACTATGTTGAGATAACGCTGAAGAGGATGATAAACCAGAAAAAGCATTGAAAACTAGAAAAGTCCTGTAATAATGAGAGAGATAATCTAGTAACAGCAGTTAAAGATTGGCTTATAAATCCTAGAGATCTTTCAAGTAAAGGGGGCAATTAGTGAAAGCTCCGTCTTCTATGGAGATGATGGTCATAACTAATAAACCAGCATGTCGGAACCCTTCAAAAGGTCATCACAAAAATTACATTGTGATGCTGGGGGTAAGTTGCCTTCAAACTCCGATCATGTATCTGAAGAATTTTTTTTTTTGTGAAAGGACCACTAAGGATGTTTCACCCAGTATAATATCACTATACGTGTCCATAGAGACACTTGATGTTAGGAGCATAGACTTGTTTCACAAAGCAGCCAGAAGCCTTTGAAAGTATGTGATATATGTTACTTCCCAGGAGAAATCAGCCCGCACAGAACATCAACAGTATTCTAGCAGAGTATGCTGTCACAGGACAGCGATTTTGTAGACTACCAGTAGAAGATGTCCAGGTTTTGTGTGTATGTGCAGCATCTTGAGACAATAAAAAGATGATAATAATATCTTGTTTTGTTTACTCAATGCATTGTGTGCATTCTAACCATATCAACCCTTGGGTCTGAATGTAGACATAAATTTTTGATAGACATCCACTGAATTAGAAAAAAAATAAGTGCAGAATTGGTTAGTTGAAATCAAGCAACTGCTAATAAAAAAAAAGGAAAATAAGGCAGAAATAGGAAGGGTGTAGGATATATGGAAACTTTTTGGGCAGTAGTGATGCAGTGTTTGGTTATATACAGGGAAGTCATCCCTCATGCAGCTCAGGGAGACATGTGATTGAAAACACCAACCACATTTTAGAGATGAAAATGTTTCCATGTGAATAGAGTTGCTGGCTACCTTGGCATTTCTTACTTGCGTATATGAATTATTAAGTGTATACCATGTTTCTCACACTCTTCAGGGCCCAACTCAGACAATGAAGGAAGCAAGCACCATTTTGTTGAGCTAAGGTATTGGTAGGTATACATTATGAACAACTCAGAAGCAAATGGAACTTCAGTTGAGTGAAAAAATGCATTTATACATATTTTGTTCTCTCTTCCCAAAGCATTTCCTTATTCTTCAGAAAGATTCTTAAAATTCACTTTTTATGTCTTGGTATTTAAAGATTTTCAACATCATATTTTAATACTTATGTATTAACAGACTTAATAATTTTATTTGCTCCTAAAATTATGAATGTTCTGATTGTAAGTGTAGGCCTGTCTCGCTCAGTACTTAGGTTGTTTCTCTGTATGTTTTGTCAGTCATAAAGGTGAGGTGGACCAGCCAAAGGATCTGAATTTAGCCAAAACAGCTATAATGTATTCGTATCATCTGTATGCTATTATTTGGCTGATCAAAATACACACCAATTGTACCTTGGCAGCCCACCTAGAAATTACACTTCTTCATGGATTAAATGTGAAGAAGAAAATTTAATTTTGAAACTATTTTCTAATAGCATTTGGGAAAGGAGATGAATATCTGAACATAGCTTGCTATACAGGGCTATTGTGTATAGATAAGATCACAGAATGGGCTAGAATCTTGAGAGTCTGATTCTAATCAAAGTAGAGTACCTTCGGTTTTGAAAGGCTGTTCTTCAGCAGAGAGGCTTGAGAACAGAGTTGCAGCTAAAGTTACGTGCATGTTGCACAGCATCAATATGATATCGTTCTCTGATTTAGTGAGAAAAAAAGCTTAGCAACAATGCCAGGATGTCACAAAGAAAAGACCAAGGGAAACATAAAGTCATCTTTAGAATAAGCAATATATGCCTTATTGGGCCATATTGTTCAAAGTGTTGATTATTAACTATTATTTAAATATTATTTAATTATTAATTAAACTAAATATTAAATTGACTGACATACTGGAAACTATTTCTGCCTGGTTTTATTGATAATGTATTCTCTTAGTTAAATCTCCTTTCTTTTCATTGAAGTTATACATTAACCTTTATCAAAACTAATTCAACACTTCCAGAAAGAGGCCTTTTTTTCTTGAAACTCAACTGGCATCACTCCATAGATCATAAAATATCAAAGAAAATGTCAGAATTTGGTAAACGGTTAACCTTCACATTGCACTTTGATCTTTTTTGAGTAAGGTTGAAACATTTACTGCTAATTTCAGTGAGAAAAGTGGATGGCCACAACCTGTAATCAGTCTAAAACTGAATGAAGTGATACTGGCCACCAAGAGGATGGATATTTACTTTCCTTTTGTATGAGGGCTTATTTGTTTCTCTGTGAAGCAGGAGAGTAATCTCAAAGCATTCTGGATTTATTTTGATTCCTTTGGTCTTTCTGTATCGCCACATGATTCTAAGACTTGATTTTTTCTACCAGAACTAGTGAGAATTGTGATTTAATCCCTTCCAGAGCAGACAGTTAAAAAAAAAACCTTCACCTATTACTGCTGTAGAGTTGCCTAGAAACTCTTAAGGCTTCAAAGCCAGGGCAGACCAAAGAGAATTTTTTTCTTGTACCCAACTTGCTAGTTGCTGCTAAGTCAGATTGGGATTTAATTCAAGTTTCTGATCCACATCCCTACAGCTCTTTCTGGTAATGCGTCTCTCTCTCCAGTGGAAAGAGGATTTGGCTTTCAGTTCAATGGGCAGAATTAGCAGGGACAGGATGCATTTCATTGAGAGAGCCCTTGAACGTGGGATTTGCTGCAGCTGGAGATCCATCTGAGCCAGTCTTGACTCCTGTAGGGTAGGATAAAAGGCTCATCTCTTTGTTCTGCTTTTCCCCATCTTGGATTGCAGACTTCTCCCAGCAGCTGTGTTCTGGACACTGCCTTGTTTTGTTCCATTTTAAAATGGCATGCTACACTATAGGGGCATGTACCTAACTTTACTTCTGTGTATAATATGAAACTGGTGACAGCCATCATAGAAAGGAACAGGAAGAGAATACTTTGCAGGACTTCTGGTTATTTATGCTGCATTTGGAGACTTATTTTTAACACTGGTAAAAACACGATGCATTCATATACCAGCAATCATTAAGCATTTGTCATATGTAGTTTGTGAACAGTCGATATTTAAAAACATACTAAATTCTTCATGTGTAAATAGAAATCAATGTCCTCTTTTTGACAGCTGTCCTATTGATTACAGTTGTTAAATGCGTATTTGTAACTCCATCAAGCACAGAGATTACAAGGAGATTCAGCTGATCTTTGCAAGATTGTTATGGCAGTATTTTTCTAGTCTCTGCATATCAGAGTATGTTGAAGGTTAGAGTGAAAGCATGATGGAAAGAGAATGATGTGGAAAGGGCAGATTGAAACAATCAATCAAAGAGACGATGTAATCAAGGAGAAGGACATTTAGAAGGAAAGTTAAGGAGTGTTACAGAAAGACATAGATGGAAAGTAGGGAAAAGGAAAAGTTATTAGATGAAGAGGGAAGATGACATAGATTATGCAAAGGGCCCTAGATTTTTCTTGTGTTCATGGGCCCAAAATTCTCTTGCCAGCCTTGATTGTCATCAATAAAACTGCTTCCTCACAGTTACCATATGTATCTGGAAGCAAGCCACACTCCTTGTTTAACCACAGTACATGCTTTGGAAATTTCATTTAAATGTCAAAACTGTCTGTTTGAATTGAATTGGATTCTATTTAACTGTTTGCTTTTATCTAAGTCAACTTGCAGCATCAAAATAGCTGCTGATTTTTCTAACTTTTAACCTTTTACTCTCCATTTCTAACTTTCCACAGTGTCACAACGCATTTTGGTTTTGCTATGTAACAGTCTCACATGCATATACACACACATACAAAAATAAAAGAGAGGAGGAAGGGAGTCTCGAATTTTGCAAAGTGCTTCAAATTGGCCTGACATCTGTATTTAAAGTTTACCAATGGCCTAACATTGAACTATCACATGTAGCAGGACAGGGATCCACAAAATGATCTTTCCGTTCCTCCCTTTGCATCATCCATCTCTGTTGTTCATTATTGCCGAAATGTCATATACATGATTAGAACCACCTCTCTCAGCCTCTTTTCTGGTACCTTATTTAGGTTTTCTTTGGGCCTCATGGAGGGTAGACACAAATGTGTTGCTTACATTTTTGCAGATCCAACAGTAATATTCATTGGTTTTCTAAAAAAAATCCTTTAAATTATCTTTTCATACTTATCCAAATATTTTAGAACTACGTCAAATTTTGAATGAGTTTGTTAGCCCTTCTTCAGCAGCCCTTAAATCATCTGTGTGCATCTTACTGGAAGACTTTGCAGATTCTTATCTATTAATAACCGGAAAAACAGCTGGTGCCAAAGCTACACCATATGGCAGATCCTTATAGTGACACAAGTGCTTATGGTGATATAATAATGAATGAAAAATGAAAAGATTAATTTATGATATATAGCATAGCAGAGAGGCTTTAAGGGATCACCTTTGGTATGAATCACACAAACAGTTCTGACCTGGCTGTTCAATACAAGGGCAAGGTCTTTTATTTATGCTTATCATTATGGATCACCATAGTTTGCAGTCGTACCAGTTGAGCAGGCAGCTCTGACTAACTTCTTGTCTCCAGAATAACCTGAATCCCATGGTTCCCCTTTGGTTTTGCATACTACATGGTTTTTAATAACTTAGGAATGCAGGGTAATATAACATATAACCCTTTTTGTGCTTCTTCCATTTTTATCACTTTCCTGCTAAAGATTTCTTGCTTCAATCCGTGCCTTGCCTGTTTTAGCATCTAACTCTCTTTCCTGCTGGTTCCATTATCTTTCATCAGCTATGCTTTTACTGTTTCCTCTCTCCCTTGGTGTCCTCTTCAGCTTTTTCCTCTCTTTCTTTAAACTCACAGTGTAAAATGAACTACAGATACTTCAATGTTAAGCATCTTTAAAGCACCCAGAAAACATGGATGTTTTGTCTGATTTTCCTTCTCTCCTTCATCTTCTCTCCTTCATCTCTGCCATCTCTAGTTCTTCTATTACCTGTGATGTATTCTTTTCCACCATTTTTCTCAACTTAAATCCAAGAGACAATGTTTTTATCTTCTTTGCTTGGCATGCCAAGTTATCTGCCAGTCCTGTGCTTCCCTCCTTCTGCCCTTCCTGAGTTTGTGTACCGCTGTAGTATGAAGTCAATGAGTCTTTTACTCGTGTTCATAATTACTTTGTTCTTCCTCTTCTTTTTCTTCTTCCACAAAGTCTTCACTGCCAGCCTCTAGTTGTCCTTCATCTTACCTGATGCACAAACACAGCTACCATCTCTGTACCAACTGTTGTCTTTCTCCATTCACAGCCTGCCTCTTTGCCTTCAAACCAAAGCTCAGTCCATCTTTTTGATGTTTCCATGGTGGTAACTGGTGCTTACCTCAGGCTCAGAAATAGATCTCACATTCACTCCTCTTTTCTAGTTTTCCTTTCTTGCTGCTTCTGTTAAGTAATTTATCACTCAGGAGCATTATTCTGAACAATTATTTTCTTCTTAGAAATATCACTAAGTTCTCACTTCCATGATGTATGTGAATGCGAAAATCTCAGGTTTTTTGCAGCCCCGGATCAATTATTCCAGCTTCCTTTTCATTACTTTTGACAAACGCTGTCTTTAGCCATAAGTGCCCATCATGAATGCACCTACAGGGGATGTTTTTCTGCCCATTATTTTCTGCTTTCCTTTTTGTCCAACAAGAGGAGTTTGGTCTTTGGTTTCAAACCTTCTCATGCAAAATCACCAGTGATCCTTCAATCGTTCCTTTACATATCTCCACCAGCAGTTGCTAGTTACATAGAAGCAAGCACCTTTGTGCTTTTTTCCTGTGACAGTTTTCTTAATTATCCTCTTTAAGACTGTCTTTTGGTGTGCTTCTTGCATATCACTTGCTATCTGTTTTCTGTTCCAGTCATGTCAGCATCTTGAAATCACGTTATCACTGCACACCACTTTTGTCTTTATCTGTCTCATGTTATTTAGATGGTTTGCATCTGTGAGGTGTCTTCATATGTCAGTGTTATGATTATTTCCTTCCAAAGCTCTGTGTAAAATTGTGAAACTACTGAGGTCAGGATTTTACCCCACTATGTAAGAGTAGCAGTCTTCCATTTATACAGATTTAACCTCCTGCTAATGGAACTTTAGAAGACAGAAAATGGCTCTAAGGGGCTAATGAAGGAGCCGAGAATACACAATATTGTAACGCTAACACAAATTCACATAGTTCAGTACCAATCTCAGACGATTTGGACACATCAGCATTTTTAGTTTCTCATCCACCTCTTGAAGCACTTTTTTTTTTTTTTTAATTAAACTTCCTCTGCGGAGATTTTTGGGGTTGTTTTCAGGTAGAATGATCTTCATGTGTTTGTGCTCAGTTCAGTAACTGTAAGCTCATCGTTTGGTTCACCTTCAATAAAAACTACTAGTGCTTTTGATAATACAGCCTTCGAGATAGAAATAGGCAATTAATTGCTTTCTTCCGAATTCCCTTTCCTGGCATTTTTAGTCATTCTTTTTATTTTCTAGCTTAAATATCTTTACATTTTACATAACTTCTGTTTATTTTTCATAAATTTATTTCACCTTTTTTTCCCTCTTCCTTCAAGTCAGCGTGTCCATTCCTATGGTATTCTGCAATTCTATCATCTAGCTATTAAGTATTCTTCAGGGTAAAACATTTCCCATGTGTTGAGCTTATCTTGTGAATGAGGTACTGCTCAGTTTAATGTTTTTGTCTAGCTGCCTATAGTTACACAGCCTTTCATCTAAAGACTTTGTCTTACAGACACATGCTTCTGTAAAAAGTCTGTAGTAGTAGGTTTCGTGGTGTTGTCTAAAAGGAACTGTCCCTTAAAATCACCAATATATTTGGTTTCTCCACTTTTAAGTGTCAGAGCTCTATTATTTACCTTGTTTTGCTAAAAATACATTAAAAGTACATCTACTGGAATCTATACCTTTATGATGTGACTGCATGTTTAAATATTTTATATCAAGTGGTCTTTGAACTAAAACCCATGTGCCTTCTTATCCCTACCCCAAGCAGTCTCTCGGTGACCTCTGCTTTAGCAGGCAAAGCTAACTCCATCTGACTAAATTTTTCATATTGAACTTATTTCTCCGCCTTTTAACTTTTTACTCTGCTAAAGTAAGTAGCACTGAACTGACCACACTCAGGAGAGTTGAAAAGGTGGTGAATTCTGTCAGCTATATGCAGCAGCTCCCCAGGATGCAGCAGGGTATCCTCATACCCTTCCACATCCATCCCATGTTCCTTTGACAGCTCCCCATAAACGAGGAGTAAAGCTCAGCTAGTAGCTTCTTGCTGTTAGAAGGGATGTGGAAGATTTTGTCCATTTAATCCCCCTATATTGCAATGAGACATGAGCGTCTAGACTTTTTTCATACCCCAAGTGATGGTCTGAAGCTAGCATTCCCAGACTTTGCACAATCTGATCTTTTTCCTCTATTTTTTTCATGAGAGTACCTAGTACTTTATTTTGTTGCCTTTCCTCCTTTTCAGCTGTGCATTAGAGTGCAGCTGAACTTCAGATATATATTTTAGTACAAGATACTTCCTGAATTCAGTTCACATAGTTCAAGATAGTTTTTGTACAGCAACTCTACAGCCTTTTTGCAGAGCTTCACTAAGACCTCACTAAGAGCAGTTAAAGCACCAGAGTTCCTCTTTCTTCACACTGTATATGTATAGGGTTTTCTATCTTTATTTTGTCATAGCAATAACTTCCTCCCTGGTTTACTTAGTTTTTCCATTTTTGACATTTTCATAATTCAATGGGGAAAGAGATGAAGTTATATCAGGAATGAAGCTGACTGTTTTTCTTTGCTGGTGGCACTGAATTTCAAAATGGAAAAAGCTCTTTCGAAACATTCTGCTTTCCAGTTACTTACGGAGTCATTCACATGTGTAAACAAAACAAAAATTTAGATGCCTACAGGTATCTAAGACATCTGCAGGGTAACATAGTATGACACAGGACTACCAGGAGCCCTGCACTTGTCTGGAGCAGCAGCATAAGTCCAAATGGAGTGCACTAACAATTTTTAAATGCTACTAGAAACCATGTGTAGGCAGTTGAATTGTTCCATTAGGACATACACTGATTTCAGCACAAGAAGCTTCTGGCCTATAAACCATGGTTTTAGTACGCACCTTACAGAGTTGCAGAGTTTAGTTTCAGTGGTGCCCAAAGATAGGATGAGGGGCAATGGGCGCAGACTGAAACGTTAGAGGTTCCATCTGAATATGAGGAGAAGCTTCTTTACTTTGAGGGTGCCAGGGCACTGGAACAGGCTGCCCAGAGAGGTTGTGGAGTCTCCTTCTCTGGAGATATTCAAAACCTGCCTGGACACAGGTGATCCTGTGCGATCCTGTGCCATCCTGTGCGATCTGTTCTAGGTGAATCTGCTTTAGCAGGTGGGCTGGACTAGATGATCTCCAGAGGTCCCTTCCAACCTCAATCATTCTGTGATTCTGTAGATTTTTCATGGCAAACACTGAGAATAGAGATTGACTGGAAGCGTTGTGTTTCCTGTAGATCAGGTTGAAGCTGCATGCAGAGCACCAGGTAGGGACGTTTCCTGCTCTTGGCAAAAGTAAGCCTTTTGTGGGTCTGCTGCCTCAACTGTGAAATGTATAAGTATTCATTGATTCAAACGCAATCTTCTTTTAAGGCATTTCACCACTGTTTTTTTTTCCTAAGGCTGTGAATGTATTTTCCGTAGTTTAGGATTCACTGTCATGAATCTTTACAGTCCACTAAATTCTGGGAGCTGCCAAAATATCTAGAATAAGTTATACATTTGTTCATGGTTTGATACTGTGAAACATTTTTTTGTGACAAATCCACATATATGTATGGTGTTCAGTTATCAACAAGCATGTGACTGTGCATGTGAGCTGGAACAAGATCCCTGATGATCACTAAAAATAGTTTTATCAGAATCACAAGACTGTTTACATCTAGAATAAAACTGAGTATTTTGATTGGATGCCTGATTTTTCTCTGATGAAAACCTGGTGATGTACAGAGTATTTTGTTGGAGGTTCCTTTTATTATCGGACTACTCTACTGTTTCTGAAAAGCATCCAAAATGTTACCATTTCTAGCAGAGATTTACAAGAATATAAATTACTCTCCTATTTTGAGCTAGGAAATATCTCACATAGTCAAAAATAGTTGTCTATACTTCCTCCTTTTTTTCACAGGACTTTTTGTTGCATGCCTTCATGAGCAGTTGTTGCTGAACTTTATTTCATACGTCCTTTCATTTCACACTGAGATTCTCCATCTGCATTAAAACTAGAGTTTAAAAAAACAAATTTTTTTCTATCACCATATCACTCCTTCCTCCTTTATTTCAATTATTTTCTATCATCCCCTAACACTAGATTTACAACAGTCATAGTATTCTTCTGTGTCAAGTTGTAGCACAGTAGGAAGCTCTTATTCCAATGTGTCAAGGTACAACTTAGTGCCTTTCAGTGCTGCATGCAGATGTAAGTGGAGGATTAAGCTGCTAATGCTAGAAGTAAACATAAACAGAATTAATGCAGAGACTAAGCAAGGTCAAAAAAATAAATCTTCAAACAAGATTAGATAACTTGAAATTTCTCCTGTGGTAATCACATATTGGGTGTCTCCAATCATATACATCAACCTTCCTCTTTTGCCTCCTCCCATTTCTTCCCAACTGCAAGGGATATAATGTTTTTTTCTTCTGATAAATAACTAGAAGAACCTTAGGATTAAGGTAAATACAGGACATTTTCTATCTCTTGTATCTGAAAATGCCAATCCACATTTTGTTAAGACCTCTGCGTCTGTCTGGATCTTAGATCAAAAAATTATCAAAAGGCAGCATCACTTACTATTCCACCTTAATACTCACTCTAATTTTCTTCAAGATACATGAGTTTGAGAAACATGTAATTAGGGACACACAACTTGTAGGCTTCTTGTTGTATGACAGAATTGGCAAATGGAAAATTGCTGAGCAGCCCTGTACATATTTTTGTGAGATATAGCGAGCTGTGCTGCAATTTTCTGTGCAAGGATACTTGTTTGATCACTGTTCACGGAATGAGAAAGTTAGCATGATGAGTGTTAGAAAAACTGATTACTAGTTATTGTGAAGTATTTACCACTTTGTTACCAAAATCTAATGTTCTTGAAAGGCACTATCAGTCATTCAAGACTAATTGCATAGTGGTAATGTGAGAGGCCAGGCAGAGTGAAATCCTGTTCTGCAAGTACACGTTGTATAAACTTAATGCCCTACTATATGCAAATTAAAGAGAATTAAAGTCTTTACAAATATATAGCCTACATAAGTAGATTATCATCGTAAAAAATAATGTATGATGTATGGATAACACAACCTTGGTCAAGCTCCCAGCTTCTCCCCCAGCACTTGGATGCTTGCCCAGCTGCCATGCTGAACTTGTATGCCTTCATGCTTTCTGGAGTCTAGATGAAGCCTCCGCATTGCCCATGCCTCTGACTTTCCAGGATTCCTCTCGTTACATGGATTTCTCTTTTTAGCACTTAAAGAACTGAGAACAGTTGTCAGCTCTTGCAACTGGCACTAGTTTTGCATAGGCTGTTCTGTTATTTAAGCACACCTTTTTCCACAGCTCCAGCCTTGAAACTACTCTGGTTCAAACTTCATCCCTATAAAGAATATGGCAATTGATGCACATGAACCTAAGCTTTATGGAGCACATACCTATGCAAACATACCACCTAGTTTTGGAATTCACTTTCATTTTTCGTCTGGGCTAAATTTGTGTTATTATTGTACATTTTATCTTTTCTTTTATTCCAGCTACAGCAATAATTCTAGGCCATTCAGATTAACATGCAGTGTGCTATGTGTGCTAAGCCTGAATGATCACTTCCACTACTATGCAGAAATACATAAAATACATCTTATACTCCATCAATATTACTAATCTCTTCAAGCAGTTCATCTGCAAAATTTATGAAAGATTAATCTTTTCCTTTTAGTCCTGCTATTCTTCATACTGTATTCTTAGAGTGTGTTGGGGACATACAGGTATTGAAGAGCATCTCTTTGCCTCCATTTCTGCATAGAGTGAAACTCCTGTTTTTACAGTCTTGTTCATTAGACTTCTCTGCTGGAACAATAATCTGCTGTTCCTCGCCTGAACCATGGCTGTTCTGTTTTGGACAAGTTTGAAAGCAAATGAAGTCCGTGGTTTTTGTTCCTCCTTTTTGAATATGTGACAGAAATAGTCTTGAGCAAGCATGGAAATGAAAGGCAGGTATAAGAAAGAGCTTGAAAAGGGATGGAGAAAATCTGAAAGTGAAGTTTGAAGTTTCATTTGTGCGAGTTGTTGTTGAGAAGCAGAGAGCAAATAAGAGGGACAAGTTTACGTAATTTTGAGAGCTATGTCACTTTCCAGAGAACATAGTGATCAGAAAGAGGATTCAACTCACAGTGTAACTTCTGGCTAAGTTGCATGACTTTCAAAAAAAAAAGTAGAGACTGGAATGGACAACAGCAGCAACACAACCTTTTCTTTTTATTTCATCATGTATTTTCAAATGCATAAGTCACATAGAACTTTCATCTATATTACTGTAACAGATCAAAAATATTTTGGGAAGATATGTGAGACTTTAATAAGTTAGAAAGCTGGCTAAAAAATGGCAGTTAGACATGTTGACTGAAGTTATTTCAGAATAATTTTATCTGTTGTCTAGCTGTTTCTTCATATAACATATAATTTAACAACAATGCATCTGAAGATGAAAAATTTGTCTTTTGAAAACATTACTAGCAGACCAGGGCCTAGCCTGAGCTGGAGCAATTACTGAGTAGCAGCAAGAATTTTTTTAGGACTAACATGCTAACTAAGGACTAACTAACTAACAAATGAATGGTGATAAAATAATTTTCTAGATTATGTGGTGTCATCTTCATGCCATCTAGTTTTGGTAGAGAGATTATTCCCAACGTTCAGTCAACAACCCATGTGAAATTACTGTAAACATTTTCACATATATGTCTGCAAAATAATCAAGCCAGAGAAAATCCTATAATAATTTTCATTTGATGAAGACTCCTTACAGATTAACTTCTTGAGATTCAAATGCATGAGAAAGATGCTAAGTAAGGGATATAGGAAAATATATATCCAGTTATATATGTATATATCCAGTGCTTTGTGATTCTTTCCATTGGTATGCCCCACATTGTACTCTGTACTAATAGCCTACACTTACCAGGACTTCATTTCTTGTGCATTTGTTCTGGGCCAACGTGAAGTCAGAACACAGCAGAAATACACGGTTGGAAGCAGTAGCTGGAAAGCTCTTTCAATTTATTGAATCTCATAACTTGGCAGATACAAAGATTAAGAACTGTATGTTACCAATGATTTTGAAATGATATTTAAAAATATAATGCTTTTACATTTTTTCTTTCAATTATCTTCCAAAACCAGGTGGTTATCTTACAGCCAAATAACTAATGTATATTAGGTGTCTCAATTTAAGATCCTAACAGAGACAAGGCATGAGTAATTTTTTTGCTACTACTGTGTAACTAGGTGAGGTTAACATCCCAGCCTGACCTCACCTACCTACCTCGTGGTTCAAAAATTTTATTTCCATTAGGATTTGACAGAAAGCTAGCTAGTGCATCTGGTTATCTCTTTGTAAAAAAAAAAAAAAGGTTTTTTTGACAGTGAAGACATAGCTTAAGTCTACCTAGTAAGACAGATGGGGCTAGTTGTGTGAGTGAACACGATTTGGTTCCGTATGGCTCTCAATCAGAGAAGCCATAAGCAGAATGGAGCAAAATAGCAGGAGGTAGCTGAAAAATATGAGAGGGACATTTGGAATAGAATGAATGAGTATCTGTAAAAGAGCAGGTTTATATGCTAATGTTAATTTTGGAAAATTTTTCTGCCAGCAGATGCGTCTTGCTAAAGAACTGTTTTCTTTATTGCAATAACAGATGTATATAATTGTACCCTGAGAAAATGGCATTGGCTAACATCAATCCCATACGCTTTTTGTTTTAAGGTAAAAAAAAAAAAAAATTCATGCTCCAGCCATTCTGCCAACATTAGTTCATTTGCAATGCTGAGCTGTTTCTTTTTAATCTAAAAGTTATAACCTGAAATGTTACCTGATTTAAATTTCAAATTCACAGGTCACTATAAACTTCTGTAGTGGTGAACAGATGTTCATGGGAGCTTTACTTAGCTGTAGAGCACCTTAAAAGAAAAACACGTCAATGGAATGTCAAAATTATAAACCTCCATAGGAAATGCCAGGAGGCTAATTCTTTCAAAAATATTCGAGTTTGCTATCAGTTTTACTGTAACCCCATGTTCTTTGTTCCTCAGATTTACATGAACCCCTGACTACTACTGATTGCTTTAGCAATTTGTCCACTCAGAGGTAAAGTAGGATTGCAGCACATATGTGGCTTTACTTACACTTATGGGTTTCTGCACATCTGTGGAGACAGTGTCTTGCTCCAAAGTAAAAAGACATGTACCTGCTAAGATGTCACTGCTACCATATTTGTACTTGATTAAATATCTTGTGACAGGTAGAAATGATCACAACAATTCAAAAAAAGAAAGAAGCAAATTATCAGTATCGCACTTTTCAGGAACACATGCAGCTATTCCTTAGATTGTCACATGAGGAAAAAAAAATAGGAAAGTGTGACAGAATTTATCAAACAGGTTGCTGTAACTTTGTAATTTAAAAGCAAAACCATTAGCTACAAATATTTGTGTCCAAATTCTTCTCTTAAGATTTCTGTACTCCTAAGTAACTCCATAAATGACTGAGGGTTTGTAGTGATGAACGACAGATCAGAATCAGGGCCTCAGAGTTTGGCTCATTCGCTTGGCTACAGGTATCATGAGTCTCAAAGCTATGAATAATTTCTCAGCTTAGGCTGAAATATTATGATTTGTTATTTTCTTCTACTGAAACATAGAGGCTCAGAATCACTGTTTGTGTCGAAGTCATTGTATACATTCTAGAGGGTTATAAAGCCAGTCTGAACAATATTTCTGTATGCTGAGAATGACTTGGGGCCTCAGCATTCTTCGTTTAAGGAGAAAAGCATGTCTTTGGCACAGTCTTGAGCATGGATTTATGACTTTCTCACACCACAGCCTGCTTTATCGGACAGCAGGATGATGCTTAAATCAACAGCATTATCAGCCCTCTCTTGCCCTTGTCCTTTCATATGGGGCAGGGAGACAGCACAAGAAATGTAGAGGGCTTTGTGATGGAATAACATAAGGAACAGAGAGGGGTTTTTGTCAGGCCCAGTGATGTGCATGCACAGTGCAGAGCTGCCTGAACGTAGCACTCTCGCTCCATCTGGAAGATTTCTGAGCAAGCTTGGATTTTGTTTGGAACAAGAATATTCCAGCATATGAAGCATCTTTGCAACGCTCTCCTCCTAATGGATAACATTCAAGTATTTCTGAGTGAACATTCCTCCTAAATTCTGCTCCGTCCAAATCAATGTGCATTTGGGTGGCCACAGCCAGATGAAGATCACTGGTCAAAGAAGGCCTGCTCAAGTTCCTCCATCAGTGAAAGCAGAGTTCAGGCTCTAATTTAGCAGAACGTATGATGTCAGCTTACAGTGTCTTCTCTGGCTCAGAAGTGTTCCCTGTATATTCTGAGTAAAAAATTCTTCTTTCTTAGCTCAGAATATTTTTGTGTGTTTCTATAGGGCTGTAAACATTCTTATTTTCATATTCAGAAGTTTGCTTAATTTTCCTATTGAAATAATGATAGTATTCTCTTATTCTTATTAGGAAACACTGCTTCATCACCACTTCATCCTTTTGTTCCACTGCAGCTTGCTTCCTTGCATATTGCTTTTCATCCCATTGAGTTTGCACAGGAATCAAATTACAAACATTATTTGATTCTAGGTGTATTATCCACAGGTATATTGCTCTTTAGACACTGTGAAGGTTTGAAAGCATCTGTGCATAAGGATGCTAATGAGGGAGCATGATTCCAGTTATTCTACAGACATCTTGCTGTGATGTGGTTCACCCCTTAAGTCCCATTTACCACCTGACCACATCAAACATTTGTGTGCCAGGGAAGAGAAGATGATGTGGAGACATCAACAATCAGTGATGGAAAGGAGGTAGGGTTGCTTCTGTCAGTGACATTGACTGACAGTGTCACATTATGACACCCTGACACTTTGCATAACGTAACTGTTAAGAAGAATCATATTGCACAGTAACTTCACAGGAAAATGAGTTAGCAAAGGTCTGTTGACAGGATCTGAAGAGGCATAGCAATGGGTGTAGTACCACTGCCCATTGAAGATTTTATTCTGAAGTATAGCTCTTTTAGTTCCTTCCTTTTTCCTTCTGACCACCTGGTCTATTTTATCCTCCTCCTTCAAGTCTTTCTGGTCTATCACTATTTTTTTCTAAATAAGAAATGCTCCAAAACAATGTACGATATGCACAATAGAAAGTATTTAGAAGTCTTTGGTATTCCAACATCCAATATTTTCTGCTAAACTGTGGTGAGACCAAGCCATTTGCAATTTTTCATTCAAACTTAAGTCCTGAATCCCTTTTTTTAATATCTGCTGATAAAAGCATAAACTCAATTCAGGCCAACAAAACAGGTCTTCCTTTAAAAACTGGCAGCCTTGAACTATGTCATCCCATTACCTCTTTATTTCTGCTTACAGCAAATATTATAGGGAAGATCTTATTTTCAATCAATTGCTGAGAGTTGTTCGTGGCTTTAGGTTGAAGGTCAGAAATTATCCTTCATTTACAAGAAATGCATTTCAGTATTCCAATAGACACAGTTTTTAATGTTACTAAATAATGGGCCACTGAAACTCCAGTATGCTTGTGTATAGTATGTTACATTTGTCATTTTTTGTTAGGTTTGTAAATTGCTTTGGTAGGAAAGGCTGACACAAGCCTGCATATACAACTAGCTTAGCTGTATATTAACCAGTGAGCTGTGCATGGGTTTCTTACCTAGGAGTGCTCTGGCCCATCTGCAGAAGGTACCATCTTAGCTGTGTCAGAGCCCTTGGGCATTACAACATTTGCCTTTTCACCAGACTTCTTAAGTCAGAAGAATTTTAGAATATAGCCTTTGTTATCCTGTTTCCTTTTCCCTAAGTACCTTCCTGAAAATTTAGGGCTCCCATTTCTTATTAAGATGAAGCATTCTGGGGAGAATTCCCAGGTGTATTTTCTAGCCATAAGTTTATTTAACATTACGCACCAGATGAGAGAGCCTTTGTTTTTCAGGGTGTCTGCTCAGGAGGGTGGAACTCCGTGCTGGAGCTGTCACCTGCACAACACAAAACTCATAGCCCAAGGAGAGGAGATGAGCAAGGGTGGATACCAGACACTGCTTCAGCTTTCCTTTCAGTGCTGCTGCAGGGCTCGTGGCATAACCGAAAAGCCCTGAGGGACCGGCCTGGGTTACAGTAGTCTGCCAAGCATGTCCTTTTTCATGGCTGTGTTGGAGGTGGTTCAGACAGATCAAGTCAAACCATCTGTTGAAATCGCAGCTGTTTCCTAGCCTGCTAGCTACAGCTTGTCTCCAGCAAGCCGTGTTCTGGTTGCGTCTGTGTCTCTGGGGCCACATTGTCCACACTTGGATTAGCAGCAGTCTCCTCCCGAACAGAATGTTAAACCCACTTCAGCCTGGACACAGAAGTCCTTGCTTGGACTTGGACAGCCCTGCCTTGGTTTCACACTTCTGTGCGCACCTTCCAACTGAGGGAGCGTTATTTCATAATACTGAAAGGGCGGTACATCCTGCTATGTGCAGCGCAGCACCGCTGTCGTGGTTTGATTGCGGGGTGACAATAAAACCGTGGCAGATGTATTGTTAACCTCCTCTCCCCCGCCTTTCCCCTTCAGCCCCTCCCTCTCCCCCCTTCCCACTAAGGACAGGTGATTGGGAGGGAAAGAAGGACAGAGAGAAGAGAGTTGGAAAAAATTAAAAATGTTTTAATAACGCTACCAATAAAAATAGAGAAAATAATACAAAATACACAAAACCAATCTTGAAAGTCCCGGCAACGGCTCCGGCAGATGTAGGGCCGGCACCCGAAGTCCTGGACTGGACTCTGCAGCCAACCGGAGCTGGATTCAGTCTGTCACTGGGCCTCAGTTCGCAGGGACAACTCGCAAGGTTCCTCTCCCAATGTCGGCCATAAGGAAAAGGGACGAGATCCTCGTGATCCCCCACTTTTATAAGAAGTATGACGTGAATGGGATGGAATACTTTAGTTGGTCAATTTTTCAGTTCACCTCCTGCCTGCACATCTCGCGGGATGCATCTTTATCAATGACCTCACATTCCATTGCTATGTCTACCAAAACATGTACCTAACTTTCAGGAAAACTTCAGTTAGTAAGAAGACTTTAGCTGACAGGGAAATTCACTAAAAGAGAAACTTGTTTTTAACAAAACCAGGACAACCGCTCAGTCTCCAGCACCGCAGCATGGGCCAGGTTGTTCTGGTGCTACGCCAAAGGGATCTGCAGACAGTGGTTTTGCAGTTCCTCTACACGCTGTCTGTACTGGAGGACTATCATAATTAGAAGTAGAGCTTGCAGACTTTTTTACACAGTCCTTTTCCTTGCGAAAAGACACAGAGCAAAGCAAACACCCACAGTTTTTCCCAGTGCATTTCCTGTAGAACTGCAGAGAAGCCAATAGCTTGATGTGTTAGTGGGAAGCTGAACCCAAATGCTCTACTTATAAAAGGCCTTAATCAACATGTCAGATGTGTCAGGAGTTGAGTCTGTGTAGAATTCTTTCTAAAGTCCTTCCCTGTGTAAGGAGCAGTCCTTTCTCATGCAAATAGCCCCCAAAGCCTATTTGTTTTCCTGAATGAGTAATGCCATTCAGGACTGGCCCTCCTTCCTCTCAGTGAAATCATGACTCCTATGCCCAGATAAACTTTTACCATTTTAATGAGCAAAAGGCACACTTTCAAAATAACCTATGCCAGTTCTGAAAACATTTCAGCTATGAGGAAGGATGTAACTATACATGCTCATTTACAACTATTAATTGCAGGCTCTGCCTAAAAAAAAAAAAAAATACACACACACAAAAAAAACCACCACCACACACAAAAAAACCCAAACTCCGTTGAAGTGCAAAACTCTTTATACATGAGCATGGAGGTTTGAAAATTGGTTAAAGCTAGAAAAATAATCTAACTTCACTGAAGCACATGAGAGTGATTATAAATCAAACACAAATTTTGAAAAAGAACCTGCAAATGTATGGAAAGGTAAATTCTGGCCATTTGCTGTGGAATAAAATGGACTGTTAGCCAAATAATGGAATCATAATACACTGACTGTGTTTTTCTAGACATTTACAGGAAAGGAAATATAAAACCATTTTGGTTTTTTAACCAGATTTTCAATTTTATATTTTTGACAGTTTCCTTTTCAGTCAGTTGGCAAAAGAGCTTTAGGGAAAAAAGCTGAATCGTGCCTTTCTTCCCATGCAAGTTTTCTCAGTGATTTAGACAGAATGACTGATACCAGTTAGGTAAGATGTAGAATAATTAGCATGAGCTGCCTGGGTCAGGTCCATAGAGATCGCTGGCTTCAAGAGAAAAGGGCTATTTTTTACTCAAAGGGTAGCATTCACTCCAGATTGTACTGAAGTCGTGGAGCGTTTGCAGCAAGCTTTAACAGTACCTGTATTTTATCCAAACTTATTGTCTTTTGAACTAAAAGTTTGAACTCAATTTAAAGTTAAACTAGCAACTAAGTGATTATTTAGTTCATATAAAATAAACTAGCAACTCTGTTATGGAAAATAATAATTGCATGGTTTACTGAAGCACTAACACTTGAACACTTGCCTTCCAATTCATGTAAATCAACTCATCATTCTGCTACAAAGGCGTAACTGTCACTTCTTTGTGACAGCCTGCACGCCTGGCACACTAAAGCAATTAAGATTGTGTGTTTAAGGGATGCTGGACTAATTTCAGTCATTCATGACTGAAATACGTTCTCTTATGGTGTCTTATGATGCTTTCCACATATCACATCTCAAAGCTCCACGCAGTTATTTTTAGCCTGCTTATGAATTAATTGCGTGCAGACACATGGACCAGGTCACCTATTCAGCAAGTGGCAGCTTAGAGTGAGGATCATTTGTGTTAGTTCAATCTGTGTTAATCTGCAGTGGTATTAGCTGAGAGAGGGAATGTAAGCAAGAGCCATTGCTTGTTATCTATTACTTTTTTCCAAACAATAACAAGAATTTTAAACATCTGTTTAAAAATCACCAGAAAACAGAAGATACACTATTTTGCCCAAGGGATATAGCTCAGATATCTGACACCATCTTTAGATAAAATGCAAGAAGTGTATGAAACTCTAGTCAGTAATAATGTAATTTTTGATCTAATGAAATTACACTGTATGCTAGCTAAGCTTTTAACTTTTCTGGTGTTTCCAAACGCATATCACAAAATTTCTCAGGGATCAATTATTTCTCTAGGATTTTGTTGTTGTTGTTGTTTTTCAGGCTAATACGTTTTAATGATTTTTTTTTTATATTTTTAGACTATCTCCTTGTTTAATACTTTCTAAAATGGAATGCAGGGAAAAGTTGAAACTATGTAGTTGATGGTACTAAATTTGGAGCGAGAATTTGTATTATTACAGCTCTAGGTTTTAGATTATTTTTTAAGGCCCAGAATCCCACCTATACAAGGGTCATTACATTGTAGTTCTACAGCAGCAATTCGTAATTTGACTTATCTCATTTTAATCATTACTGAGGTTTATAGTGAAAAACTAGTCCACAATAACAGCGAGAGACTAGAGGAATTGCTCTATGCTACAGATATTTTTTTCAATATGAAGCCTTATTTATTCACACAAATTTTAAGTTTTATTTTCCTTTTCTTACATCATATAAAAATAATCATAGTGTTATAGCTCCCTTTACAACCTGATGACAGCATTCTGAAGAAAATTGTCACACTTTGGCCATCTGAGGCCACAAAATCTTTTAGGATCCAATTTGAAATTCACTGCACTGAATGGAAAGGCTTATTTGGCTTGAGTTAGTCAACACATGGAGCTGCAAGGATCTAGACTGATCCTGACTGTACCTGAGCCTTCTGCGTAAGTCACTGTGAAAAGCACTTTTGATTCAATTGCTCATGAATGTAAGAGAGAGAGCAGTATATAGTGTGAAGAATAGTGAAAGTGTCAGGAGGTTTTGGAAGTCAGTCATGTGTCTGATTTTTGTATCACACAGCACTGCAAACCAACAGATCCTGACAGTCATCTGCTGCCTGGTCCTTGCCATACTTGCGTCAGGAATCAGCCTGTACACACAGAAAGAGCAGCAGGAGGAGAACAGCACAGAGCAAAATAGTTCCTGCTCTATCATTTGCACTGGAATAGCAGGAAAATGTAGCTGAGCTTTGGGAGACCAAACTTTTAGCAGCTTTTGGTGAAGAAAGCTACCAAGACAACAAGAAAACTGCTGACTAGAATAGATATTCTACTTACAATTTAAGAAAGGTAACAAAGAGACAACAGCTGAAATGCCTGCTTTGGCACTGAAACATAAAGGGCATTTGTTATTGATTTTATGGAAAAAACAATGTTGAGGATCACATCTTGTTCACATTTATTCTAGGAAATTTCCAACAACTTTTGGAGGAATAAAACCAGTTCTTTTCCAGGGAAATGTTTCATGATTCTATAATAATTGAAGATTTTAGTAAGTATGGTTCAACTTCAGTAGGTTTTAAAGCAGATATGTGATTTTGTAAAGAAACTTTTTTTCTCATTTTCTATAAAATGATCAAAACCAGTGAGAAACCATTATATACAGAAACACAGACAGCATCTAATCTTGTGTTTTGATTCAAATCAGTATTTTAAAAGCCCCCTATATCATTTCTAAGGAGAAGAAAAATACCTGTGTACTTTCAAAACATTAAAATACACCCTTGAGATGAAAATTTGCCAACTCACTTCTTGTAAGGTTCCCTCAGCTCCCATTGAAATCAAAGGGGCACGTGCTTAAACACTTTTCAGGAGAGAGAAGGTTTCCTGAAATAGTCATAATGAAAAGAATTAATTTTGGTCTACTTCCCAGTATTCCCCTAGAGTTACCATTTCTATATTTTCCTCCCAGCTATAGTCTGGGTGAGATTTTGTGCCTGGAGTTTTGAGCTATAAGGTTTTGTAGTCATTAAAGCCTACTTCTGCGTGGCATAACCTCCTGCTTTGCCAGATTGGTCCTAAAGAAGCAGAAAAAGAACATTGCTACAAGACCAGAAGTAATGTTTTCAAGAGACCATGTGAGTATGTATGCATGAATCCCCCTAAAAGAGAACAGCTAATGTCTCAAAGTGAATTTTTTAACCTCTGTATACCAACTATAAAGCAGTAAATCTAATTCATTAACAAAAATACAGCATTCCTAGAATGAATGATACAGGACCAGTACTGCCACCTTGGTGGAGGAAAAAAATAATGTGATTTGCGTTTCTCTACATTGTTTGGATAACATAGAATTACCAGAATTAAGTATGGTAATAACTTGGTAATTCACAGTAATTTCTTTTATCACTGTGGAAATGGCATTACAGAAGCAACACTGACCTATAATTTTTTTCATGAATTCTGAAGTTATTGTCACTGTATTTCTAATTACCCTTGCAGTCACCCAAATTATTTCAGAGCAGTTGCTGAGATCATGCCTAAGCACCCTGGATCATCTTATTTTCCTGATCAACTGACTGAAAGGTCAGAACTGTCAAAAAAAGTTAACCATGATGTGACAAGCATGGCACAGTGAAGAGGTAATTAGAACTTTCATCTGCCACTTGGTAACTTTTGGGAACATGAATGTATGTAAACAGACAGAATTAAAAAAAAAAAGTGCAAAGCTGTTATCACTTTAGACTGTTCATCTGTAATTAAAACTGTAATAAAATGTATAGCAAAAAATAAAGATGTTGAACAAAATACAAAGCAACTACATTTGTTGCTTGACCTGGCTATTAACGTCTGTTATCATTAGTGTTTTATGTGCCTTCTCCACATCTGAGGGGAGAGAACGAAGTCTTGGAGGTTCAGGGAGTAGCTGGTGACAGTTTGATCCTGGATTTCTAATTCCTTTTCTTCCATTCCTGTGCAGCACATAAATGCCATTTCACATAGCTGCTTGCAGAGGAGTGACCTGGGAACATCTTTGCTGGAACAGGCATCGAACGCTGGGCCAGGAAGCGGGTTACCACACACCTCAGCATGGTTCCTTGGGAACGATGGGGAACAGATAAAAGTTAATCTATCCCTAAATGCAGAAAAGAGAAAACTGTTTTGTTGGATAAAACTGCCTTCTCTCCTGCACGTTTTTTCTGCCAATGACTGCTAAACAAGGATAGGTCTCCTAACTGCAATAGCAAATAAAGAATGAATAAAGAGTTTCTACTGAAGGTGGTTCATGGCCGCACTGTTAAGGCTGCATCACTATTGTCACCTACACAGCCTACCCTTTTGAATTTTTTCCCAGTGTCTGGGTGAAGATCAACATCTGTAGGACTGTTTTAATACTTTAGCAAAAGATAACCAAATACTACGTGTTTGTATTCTCCTAGAAATGGATCTTCATGACGGTCATTTGGAGAGGAAGTTATGCCTAGAAAGGGGCTGATGGGGACATCAGAAAAGACCATAAAGTGTTCCATCAGTTAATCTGCACGAGTGTAATTAAATATTCAGTACAGATGTTTATGGGTCAACATGTATCAGGAGAAACCAGTGGCATGAAGAACAGAAATGGTACACAGAAGGTCTGAGTCATGCTTCTTTTGTGTTTAAAAGGTTCCCGTTTCATCCCTTCATCAGCTCCTTCCCTTTGCACTTTTTCACCCCAATTCTTTCCCTCTTCCCACTCACTTCATTTCATCTGGAAAGCCACATGATGCTCAGCATTTGCCTGTGAATCCCTGGGTAGGCCCTCAAGCTTTCTCCAGCCTTGCAGCCTGAAGGGTTCTGGTTTAGATATGCTCAGCAGGTAGCTTTGGAGATCACCTGGCTCCAAGGCACCCTTCCAGTACTCGTGACAGTGCATATTAACATTTAATACGGTGTGTATGTCATAGAAATATGCCTATAAAAACTATAACAGTATACTTGCTGTTTCAACTACCACGCTTTAGTTAACAAGATGAAGGGATTCAGTACTTGTAAATTGAAGTGATTGTGTATTATACAGACATAGCAGCGCTATGCCTGCGATTTTGCTGTGTGTTCACAGACTGACTTCATGCAACTTCTTTCACGCACTTCTGCAACCTGTGCTTCTTCATTCAAACTCCTTAAAGGTTGCTATGGCCACCTTAAATACCAGGAGTAGTTAAAAAATCTGTAACACATGGCTAGCTTCATAGCTGTCACTTCCTAAGGCAGTCCCATTTTACGAAATACAGGCCTGTAGTGTTTGTATTTGGACATTTCTGACTCTTTTAAGATATAGATCATCTTTTAATACAAGTTGTCTCGCCAAGTCTTCTCCTCCCCTACATGGCCACATAGACCAGACCTTCCAAATAAAAATGTCAAAATATTTTTTAAGAGCTATTTTTAAAAAAGATAAAATTACTTACAAAAAAACCTGCTGGATTTCATGAAAATGAGAAAGAGCCAGGTGTGTGCAATCCCCTACATCTCAGCAAGCCAGGGACACGGCTCTGTAAGCCATGTGGAGCACCTCTGACTTAATTTTACCAACAATGAGAGTTAGTTTTCTACAAGAAATTCCTTCCAAGAAAGAAAAGTTTAAGCAGTTTGGTCTCAGATCTTATCTAGAACAATGAAGTTTTAAAACACCCTCTGTCTCCAAAGCCGGCAATCCTGTCCAGGAGAGGAGTTATCCATGAGTGGGAGGTATTCACTAGGGAGCAATAAATCACAAAAGTAATAGCTTCCGCCTCCTGTGTCCTGAGCCATTCCCGGAAAAAAATCTGTTCCAGGCAATCCTAGTGTGTTGTACGGGCCCAGCAAGGCTGATTGCTGGTGGTGTAAATTAGAATAGCCATTGTACTTCCCTAATTCATGCTAGTTTCCTAGCAGCCCCTGAATCAAGAGGTCACAGCACTGACTGGACTGAGTCTTTCTCTTTCCTTTGAGTGTCTTTTCACATTTGCCGAACAGACTATGCTGGATGTGTGTTTTGTCTCATCCTCCAGAGAAGCAAAAAAAATTACATCGGTCAGACATGAACCAGGATATTTGCATTTTGTGTATGAACTTGTTTTATTCACCACATAACTGGTTGAGATCATCACACAAACATGCCTGAAGATGACTCTTTTAGTTATTTTTCCTTATAGCAGTTCCAGTATTTTAAATGACTATAGTAAAGGCTATGAGAAAAATGTTACAGAATTAGTTAGTGTCTCTATACATGGGGAATTTATGTAGCCTATGACATGCTGAAGGTTTTTTTTTAATACACTAAATATTTCGCAGCTTAATATCTCATACATAATGTAAGAATATATGAGAGTCACTCTCGAAGAATGCAAGTACATATTGCTACCTAACAAATTATTTTCGGGAGTTGAAGTGAGGTTCTTGTTGAACTTCACACGCGGGTCACCCAAGTTCTTTCATCTATGGCACCTTATATATTTCCTCTCATAGATTTTTCATACTTCACTTACCATCACGCAATGAGTTTTCCCCCTGATTTTCTTTTGTGGAATTGTAAATATGAATCTCGGAAAAAAAATCTGTTTGTTAGAAGAGGTGATAATGAAACTCGATATTGCAGTATCCCATTGAGTGTATTGATTACTAATACTACCCATTCACTGTAGAGTGTCACACAGTGGCTATTAAAATTTTCACAAATCTCAGTTTAATTATATGGTCTTTGATTTTTCAAATGCAACAGAATTTTAGTGATAGTGGCCCTATTATTGTAGCCCTTTTTATTTGCTTTTGTACTTCTTGATCAAAGGAAACTTTCCATTATATTTCATAGAACAATAGGTTATGGAGGAGGTAGTTCTTATTCCGGAAAACAACCTTTATTTGCAAAAATATAAAATTCTTAAGAAGTCTTTGACGTCACAGAACTTGTATGAACTTTGCTCAGTTTAGACAATTAATTTCATAGGAGAAAAATTTTAAAAGCATGGTCAGATATAGTTAAAATGTTAAACTTAGGTTACAGCTTTTACATTTATGATAAGGGCTCCAAATTTGTGATCTGCAACTAAGTCATGATGTGTATGTGCCTCAGTTTCTTGATCTGTAGTGAAAAAGTCAAAGAAAATAATTTTTGTATGTTTCATAGGAGTATTGAAGGGCCTACTTTTACCAAAGCTCACACCCGTAATCCAAAAATCAGCCTGACCTTATGTTTTGCCCAGTATGGTTTCAAAGTTGGGGAAAAAAAAAAAATCTGATTCTGTACCTACAATACGCAGAAATGAGTTTCAAGTTTATTAGAAACTAATCCAAAATTTGCCAAAAATTGGAGACATGCTTGCTTAAAACTTGGTGAATCTTTCAGGATTTAGAAGGTAGAAGAGTAGGTCAGAGTGAAACAAAAGATTAATACCTCAGAATATTATCTGTTTTATGTTTGTCCCAAAAAATACAAAACAAAAATCATAAATAAAGTGGAAAGTTGTCCTCTCAACACTAGGTTACCTTGAATGATGTTTCAGCATATGTCATATGCCTTAGAGTCACAGGAAGAAAAAAACAAAAGTAACTAGTTAGTCTTGGAAATCATCAATTTCATATAATTATTTTTATTGGACTCATCCCAACTATGAGTTCATGTATGCATTTCACTAACACTGCATAATATATAATGGTAGGTTATGTATTGCAATAAAACACTGACTGGATAGAAATCTTTACCTAATTCAAATCCCCACTGACCCAAGCAGGGCTATGTTTCAACTTTAGTTCTTTCATGTCTCTTTTCACTCTTGGATGTCAAAATGCGTTGGAAAAGAAAGCACAAGACATGCTCTCAGCACTTCTGGGTGAAGTAACCTATTACACATTATGGAGAGAGTCATCTGTTTACTTACATACAAGTCTACATACTTATGTTAACCTCATAAAGGGATGAATTTCTCCAGCTTGGTAAACAGAAGGCAGAGAGTTAAACTCCTGTTATCCCCGGCCAGAACATCTGCAGCTGCTACCTGAAATACCGTGTTTGTGTTTAATAGTTATTGGGAGAGCCTTTCAAAATATAGGCTCATGTAATGGATTCCAGATGTCTGATTCCCTAGAGTGTAGGCGGAAGGGAAACAACATGAATTTCTTCTATATAGATTTTAAGCCATCGAAGATCTGTTGCTTGTGGTTAAGCTTTATGTTGCCAGAAGTTCACTGATTTTTTTGGACTAGCTGGTCAAAGGGAATCCTCATTTTCTGCTAAAGAGTAGGTTCTAGATCCAACTTGTAGTGTCTATCTGCTGCCAGGTAACTCCTAGAAGGTCCTAGGCTTGACCACAAAACTTTGGGCATCAGTCATTGCAGGAAAACAGGACCCTGCATAATCTGGAGGCTGGACAGAATTTCGTCCATACCAATTGTAACAGGAGCGTCAGAAGTGCTATTTTTAAGGGGTTTCATGTGCATTACAGAACTGAAGTAATAGATAATTTTAAGAAATAGGCAGGCTTTTTGTCAGCTTCTGGTACTTTTCCTGCAGCACACATTCCATTTCTGTGTCCCCTTATAAATTAGGCACTAAAAACCATAAAAGGGAGCCTGTTTTATCAGAATGTGTTGATCTTCACAGAGTTTAGCCTGACTTAGTAGCGTGCAACAAGAAGCTGAAACTAGAATTTCAGCTGCTAAAGTTCATCAGGAGTATGAGGGCACGGTTGAAATAAAGAGTCGGAATGAGGATCACGTCAACGGAAACAGCTAGGTGTAAGTTTTATACAGTCTTGAGTGAGGATTTTCTGAGTACTTTTTACTCAACTTGAACTTTCATTAAAAGACCAGGCACTTTAGGTTTAAAAGAAGCTCGCTTTTCAAATGAAGAAAAATAGGACAAATCAAAAATACAACATAAGTTCTTACTCACACTTGCCTAGATCCTGGACTCCTCAGACTCTGCTGCATATCGTGGAGGTGTTTCAACCTTGAGAAAATTTAAAGTTGCTTCAGAGATAGCCTGAGATAGCATCCAGTCCCTAATCATTGTGCAAACAACGACAAGTCCTTCAGATTTTCAGAGATTTGTCTACATTCATGTGCTCTTGCCTTTCATGAGAATTACTTGAAGTCATTGAAAAGGTAGAATTCCACTTTTACTAAAGGAAGGCTCAGGTAGCCAGTTCACTGTAGAGATGTAAACTTTAAGTGAAGATGTTCTGTATGTAAACATGTGATTTCACATTTTTATGAAGTTCTTAAAATTGTGTGCTTTGTGGTAGATGGGCAGGCTCTAATGCCCATCAATCTTTAGAGAAAATAGGCATCATTAGAGAAACAGAAATATATCTTCAGTGCAGCCAAAGGCATCCTCAAGAATTTAGATGTTCGCAATGCCAGAGATTTATTTGGCTGAACATAGACTCAAGCATCAATTTCAAATATAAAAAAAGAGATTTCTCCAGCTGTTGCTGCATCTGTTATCAGGACCTGCTGTCATGCCAGTGAATGCATTTAAGCAATTGTCACAAGAATCAGCCTTTGGTTTGGATCCATTGGAGGCTGTGAGACATTAACCTTTTGATGCAGAATTTCAAAAGTGTATTTAAAAGTTAAAGGAAGATAGGATACTAGAATTTCCAAATCAGACTGGGGAAAAAATACTGCAGTGCTAAAATAATGTGCAAGTGAATGTGTCTGGAAACTTAAAGTCAGTATTAGGAAAATTTATGTAAAGTCACTTCGAGAAAAGAACGACAGACCTTGAGCAGAGAACAAAAAAAGTCATTTGTGTAGTTTGGCATGTGTCACTGATTTAAATTTACAGCTGTTTATTCTAGGTGGCCAAGAATCCTCAAAGGTTTTTGTACAATGTATCAATGTTTCTTGACATATATACCATTCTCACAAATTCTATCTTGGAGCACTATGTGAAGTGAGAAGTAAAGAAGTTCTCAGAAAATATAAGTAACTTGATAATTGCCTATGGAGGTATGAAGTCCACCTTGTAAAAGTGTAAAATTTTGTCTGAGAAAAAAAACCACCTTTAAATATATATATTTAAGATAAATTTAAAATACTTTAAAAACAGTTAAGTTTTAAAAGAACAACTTTTTGTGTTACAATTTTGCAAAAAATATTGTAGAGAGGAGCAGAGATACACAGTATTGTGCAAACCTTCTATAAAAATCTTTGACAGCCTGGGTAGCTTCCATGCTTGTTGTTACAGAGTCTTTCAAACTGCTCAATCGGTAAAGAATACCAACACAAACAACCTCTTTGGTAATTTTCTTTTCAGATCTGTTCTTCCGTCATTAATTTACATTTTGATGTTTTTCTTACTGTATGTTCAATGCCTTAGTCAAACAAATGTAGTGTCACAGCCATCATACAAAGTCATCAAGTATTCCAAGCTGAACAAATTGGTTTGCACCTGCCCAACCTGGGCAATTCTTATTTTGATACATTCTGTATGGAAGTAAAATCCACCAATAGAACAGTTTGAGGGGAAATAAAAAGTCTTATCTTCTAGGGAGGCCTAAAAGACCAGCTATAGCAGTGGTAAAATTTCTGTGCCATTATTTAATTTAAAAAGAACATTTTCTTATACTTTCAGTACCAGATTCTAAGTCAGAGAGTCTTCTGAAGAGATAGAGATCCAGATAATAAAACCACTATTACAGCTGTTCTTCCCATCCAGTTATTTCTGCACCTTAATACCTTATCTGGGGACTGAGCCCCAAGCCCCCACACCCCACTCCCACCCCCCACCCCCACCATAGTGCACTGTCCATATACCAAATAAACTGATAGCCCTACTTCCAAGAAGATGGCTGCTATCTGTTAAGAGCAGAAAGTACAGGAGTACAAAGACACTTTATCAAAGCGTTTACATGTAACAGACCTTTCCCTTTCCTCTTTCCTGGACTGTCCCTTCATCACTGAGGTACTGCTTTCTACCCTATTTTTACTCACTTCCCTCTTAAAGTCCCGAATTCTAATCAGCATCTTTCCTTTTGAAAAGGAAAGTGGAATGTAATTTCCTCTGGAGATTGTAAATCTATCTTTGCTGCAGAATTGATACAACACATTTCTATCTTCTAGAAACACTTGCTGCCCTATTTCAGACTTCTCAATCTGACATTAAAAAAGTGACGGGTCCTAAGGTTTTCCTAAACATGTACATGTATGTGCAATATAGCTGTATGCTTAGCTGGACACTTCTTTGATGTGCATGCAATATTGACTTAATCTACTTAACCCAGCATTCAGTAGCTGTTTATCTTTGTGGGTTTAGAGCAGATTTGGAGTATGATTACTACAGAATTAGCAACTTTATTGGTAAGAATTTTCCATTCATTTTGAGTAAAATGAGAAACCTTACTTTTCAGAAAGTGAAGGGTTTGTTTTTCTTACTTTCTTACTATTGTGCTGGTGTTTCAAATGGGAGGTTGCATGTCCAGAAATCCTAAACCAATGATCAAGAAAATGGTATGGCATATAAAACTGCAAATGGCATGCTCTCCTGCTGCAGATGCAAAACATCTATGCTAGTTCATAAAAGCTCAGTGAACACTTTGGAGCATGGAAAATGGTATATGTAATTCTGGCTTTCCTCAGTGGAACTCCAATCTGGAATGGGGCCTTTCAGTACTATGGCCATATAAGGTGCAAGACATAAATAATATGTTTTGCTTTACTTTGTAATGAAAAGGGGATCTCCACTATACTACCAAATGAAGAATACCTGCTTTACCATACATTAGTTTGCCTTCAGTTATCGGAAGTTAAAAACATAAAAACTGAAAGGGAATGAATATTAGGCTTTGTTCGGAAATCTGTTGTCCTAGGCTGTTTTGAATTGGTGCAGAGAAACTGCAAAGTCTATGCTGTGCAGCTGTAGCAGTTTTCAGTTATATTTAAAAAACATCGAAGGTAACATGTCTTGTATTTCTCCTTTGGACCTGGAAATTGAAATAATAACAATGAGATGTGTTTCTTTTAACTTTATGCATGGCTGGTCTCCCTTATTATGGAAGCTTATTGTTGATGAATAGGTTAAGCACAGCTGAAAATTAGCCTTTCCTCCACAAGAGCTTATTTGACTCAAGATATTTCTCAGATTTTTAAAGGTAAACTGATTTTCTTCAGCACTTGAGCAAACAATCACAGGTACTTATGAATAGTCAGTGCAAACATAAAATTTGCCATTTCATTTTGCTCATTTTCTTTTCTCTCTTGCATCTTGGAAAAATGTGCCACTCTGGTTTTCTCTAACAGCAGCCTCAGAAGTGTTCCTGCTTATCGTGCCAAATTCTTCATGGTTGGTATATCTTTATAAGACAGAAACACAACATAATAATTCTATTTTTAAATAGAACAGATTTTTGCAGTGTTACAAACAAGACAATACCACAAGCTCTGTGCTTGATTGTGTTAATTATATGAACATTTCTAAAACAAATTCCAATCCTTACATAAAATATGCATGTGTCTCTGTCTTCTTTAACCCCTGTTTATTAGCTTTTTCTTTTTTTGGTGTTGACTGCTACTAGAGACCTTTCCTAAGACTTACATTCAGAACTTTAGTTGGCCAAAGAAACAGTCTCACTGTAACGAAGCTGGCTATGAAGCAAACACTAAACGTTTTGCCTTTATAGTACACTCATCTGTCACTTGCCAACCGTAAAAATATTGCTAGCTGTCTGATATAAGTGTTCCTTTAAACGCTCAGTTTTTGTGTGCAGAGGGAAACAATTACCCCAGGAACACCGTGCAAACAGTACCATCCACAGGTAGTTCCTGCCTTCTGTATTCGTGGTGCAAGGGGAAGTTGCACGCTTTCTTCAAACTTGGAGGTGCACCTGGGAACAGGAATAAAGAGCCCCCGTCTTTGAGCCCTATCCAAGACCAGCGTTTCTTCTGAAACGGTTTTCTTTTGTGTCTTACTGCCAGACACAGACAGAGAAGTTGCATGGAAAGTGCAATCATTAATCCAGTGATATTCTCTGCCAAGGAGCAAGAGGGAGACCCAAGAAATGTCGGAACTGGTATGGAGGAACAAAGCTTCTTTGTACACTGAGACTTAAGTGCATCCTGTGATAACAGTGGTAGGTTCATGGTCCTAGGAGAAATAAACTCATTATTTCTAATACAAACAGGAATGGTGACCATCTCTGTGTCTCTCATGGCACAACAGCAAGGGTTAGTTTCCCTGAGAGTCTTATTTTCAGAAGAAATTGTCTTCATTTTATTATAAGAAGAATCCATTTCTGTATTCACAACATGAACACCCAATACAGAGAGATACATTTTGATTGCAAGCAGCTGTTGCCATCTGATCAGGGGATGTATTGCAAGCATTTTAGCAAATGTTTCTCTTCCTTCTCTTTTTCTCCTAAGACTCTGACAAAGTAGATGCATGACTGGGAAATTATTCATATGTGAAGAAATTCCCCATGTCAACCCCCAGAGAGCAGGTAGTACTATTCATAAGTATGTACATCAAGTGGCACCTGTTAGAGTTTAAACTTTGTTCTCTAAAACCTTGACTAGATGAAGTGGCAATAGAGGTGTTTGATTTAGACTCTGAAGCTTGGAGGTGACGAGGAAGTTCAGTCCCCATTGACTGAACCTGAAACCAAAAGCTCACTGTCAGAGCAAAGCTAGACCTTCATTACGTCTTTCCCTAGGTGCTCCACTGAGAACAGCAGTGTTTAAATTGGTGAGATGTGATACTACCCCAGAAACAGGCTCTTTAGAAGTATTATTGAGTGCCAGAAAATATTTTCTGCCGTAGGCCAAGGAGAACAAAAGAGCCTTAATCTCTTTAGGGGAGGAGAAGGAATTGTTTAAACAAAGTCCCTGACTCAGATCTACAGGGAAGAGAGCAATCTACAGCGACAGATATCTTAATCCCTGGTTTTAATTTCATTTGTCGCTTTCTTAACTATGCCTGTGAAACCACTGGGGCAAAAACTGCTTGTTCCATTTCACATTGTTACTCATCAACATGAATAAGGATGTGAACAGTGCCATTATACTATGTATATGTACATATATATATTTATACTTCATAAATGCTGTTTCTGTATATTATATCTAAATCCAGACTCAAAGTCTACCTTTGTATATGCTTAGGTTCTCATTCCAAGGTAAAAATCAACTCCACAATTGCCTAGTTAGTATGTATGAGTGCAGTTTTTGATTTGTTGTGTACAGCAGAATCCAGCAAGGTGCTGAGTGTCTCCAAGACAGGTCTGCAGTCTGCAGCTCCCAGCAAGTCCAGCAGAAATGGCAGGTGCTGACCTCTTCCTATAAAATACTCTATACCATCCAGAATACTGACTGAATGGAAAAGGCAAGCGTGCAGTGGCTCACTTGATGTCCCTAGGCAGTTCACTGCAAGATTAATTTCAAGTTTTAATGAAAATAAGCAGCAATGATCTAATGCATTTTTTAATAAGAAAATGTACAGTCTTTCAGCACATTGCACTCGAGTCCTGGGTGACTGAAAAGCAAATCAGAATAATCACCAGTTAATACAGAGATGGTCATTCTGATTAGGAAATTGTAGAGCTTCATACTGCATACCATAAACACTGTATCGGAATTTTTCTAGTAATTTGTGGTGAAATACTGTAAAATACACATAGGATATGTATAGCAATGCCATAATCATTACACCTACATCATTAATAGGAAATAGCCCATTTAAAAAATATATGTGTGTGTGTACAATACTTGTGCATCTGTTCATATGACTGATTCAAGGTACAGGCTGGATCCTGATTCCTTGATCTGCACGTGTAACTTCCGTTTACTTCAGCATTTCGGAGCAGATTTCCAAGCTAGATTCCTTTAAGTATAAGGTGTTATACCCACTTCTTCTAGAAGTAAAAGCTACCCATGCTTTCATGTGCTTTTTTTTCAAGCTGCTCTCTCTCACTTTCTCATCTTGAATCATTCACAGTAGAAACATTTCCCCTACAGTTTCTTCTTCACACTCTTCATTTCTTTTGCTCTTACACTGCCTAGAGGATACTAAGAGGTTGAGAGTGTTTGTACTTATTAGATTTAGCCGTATAGAACAATATTGCTTGTTAATAAAGATCCCAGACAGCTCTGAAGTATAAGATTATTTCTGGGATTTAGTATTAAAAACCCTAATCCATTTATCTTTGGTAGCTGTGCACTAACTTAAAGTTCCACAATAAGTATTTTCAAGTTTTTAAAATTTTACAGCCTGGTAAACTCTCTGATGCATTCTTTATCATCTTGGATAAACTAGAAAGTTTTTTTGTCATGAGATCAAAAGATATTGAGCATGTTTGATGGAGTTTCACAACAGCACAATAACAACAACAACGACGATGATGACGACAACAAAGAAATTTAGTAATAAATACAAAACAAAGGAGAGAAGAAGCAATATAAAAATCATAACAGGCTTCTAGGGCATCAATTTAAGAGTTTTAGGGGAAAAAAAACCACAACAAACAAACAAACAAACAAAACACAAAAAAACTTCTACTCTCCTCTTTCTACATGAAACATTTTCACTAAAGATTGAAAAATAAATATGCAGCTAAATACCATACCTCGCACAAGTGATTTTCATGCTATGGAGACAGCAGAGATCAATGTATCGAGTGTGGACAGTTCTGGTGTCTGAATAACCTCCTTTAAAACAAAGTTCAACACAGCATGAAAAGAGACCACTCTCAAGAAAAATTAGGAGAAAGTGTCATATGATGTTGCATGGTTTGATATATGTCTAACTGTAAATGAAACCATTAACCAGGAAGCTTTCATGTAAGAAAATATCTACAGTTGCAGTCTATATATAGTTTGAGCTCTAACTTTGGTTCCTTTTTACCAGGAAATACTTTTTATCTGCTGTTTTATAGAGACAGTACAATAGTTGGTTAATATTTAATGCAGCATGAACTATTTAATAATGATAAACTTTATCTTGTGCACTTGGGCTGTTGTGCTGCAGAAGATTCCCTTTGATTTTCTCTGCATGACAGGGTTCTAGAAAAATAAGAGAAAATCCCCGCTTTTCTTGAAAGAATAGTTTTAGCTGACTGCCCTTTCAAAACAGTGCTTGAAAATGTAAACCAATACACAGTAGGCTATTTCTGTTACTGCATTTTTCTTACAGATGGCTAGACAGAAGGAGAATAGGCCAATAAATGACTTATACAGAAATACGTACAAATGAATGTGCATACGCTCTTCAACCAGAAACCATTTACATTTTCAGTTAACCTAGGGCAATCTTCCCAGTTACTTCCCCAAATCTGTAGGCTGGATCTTTGCTTTGTGAACAAGAATAGGTTACATTTTTGTGGGGGAGGATGGACATGTTTTGCAGGCTCAGACAGGCTCTGAATACTAACTCATGGGTGCAACTTATATATACGTTTTGCAAGACTATCTTTTATTATCCATTTGTCTGCAAAATTGTGTTCTCTCCTCACACATCATGGCACACTCTGCAGTGTTTCTGAAGACGTGGATTTGATATTTTGTTCCCGTGAGGACAGGATAGTTATGGGGGACCAGTCAATCCTTGGGGAAAATATAGGCATATCAGAATATTTCTGTTTAGGCTGATGATGAAGGGCATATCATTGTGTCATTAATGTTGTTTAAACCGTACATTTTACATTTCTGAATTGAAAAATTATCATCTTTAAATAGTGCAAATTGAAGCTACTCATGATGTCTTCATTTCTTTCTGTGCTACTTTATAGATTTTTAAGGTCTGAAAATATTATAACATATATTATATAGGCTAATATTTATCTTAATAAAATATTGATAACATGGAAGTAATTCCCATGCTATCAACATCAACATAAAGCCATCAAAACAAAGTAACGGTCTGCAAACAAGTACTTCAATTCTTCCCATTCAGGAATGGTATAAGGACTCCCCTGGATCACAGCCTCATAGTAAATTATTTGTCTCCTCTGCATTGTGCTATCTTTCCCAGCTTTATGGCTTTCTTCACAATCCTTCTCAAGGCCTGATGCTCCTTGCCATTCTACCTCTATGCATCCCCAGGGCTACTCATTGAGCCAGTCAGATGCTGTAACATTTCCTTTGCTACTGCTAGTAACCCCGAAAAACGTGCCTGTGCGTGAAGGTTATTTTTCATGTTTAATGAGGTGCTGTGATTATACTGGAATTTCTAGTGTTTGCCATGATGTTAAAGAGTCACCTTGTCTGACATTGTAAATTAACTGTATTTGCAAAGTAAATATTTTCTCAAAGGTTTCAATTCCCAAAGAGCAAATTCGAATCTGTCTAGTGTTCAGATGCATTTGAATGTAACTTATGATTACTCACTGAACCACGTGCACTATTCTGCAACATTCTTCAAACTGAGGGCCAAAATTTTAGCTTCTGCTATGTATCTTGACTAAGCTATGTAATTATAGTCACCTAGGTGATACCTGATAACTATGACATTTATCTCATCACCAAGTAATGGTGACCACAAATCTTGCATTCTGTGCACGTACCAATCACTCCACATTCAACAGGTCTGTGGAACCTAAAGTTTGCCACCTGTTAAAAAGAGCATGATGGAGATGAGACCATTGGGCTGAGTTATATAAGAAGCACATCCAAATCCCCACTGCTGATCAGCTTTGGGGCAGGATGGTGCAGCTGGCTGCTCGTCAGGGAACCCACACAAAGGGTGAAAGTAGGGGGTGATGGCTCATGCATAAGCGTGAGCTTTATCCAAGTCATCCAATT
The DNA here is from genome assembly GCF_036013445.1 of Caloenas nicobarica. NCBI lineage: Eukaryota > Metazoa > Chordata > Aves > Columbiformes > Columbidae > Caloenas > Caloenas nicobarica. The sequence goes on from NC_088284.1 coordinate 35,520,767, forward strand.
TCTCCACCTGTCAAATGAGGAAAAGTAGTAGCTTTGTTCACAGTGGCATTGTGAAACCAAGACAGTTGCTTGTAAAGTATTTGGAAATCCTCTGACTGAAGATACCGTGGAAATGCAAAATATCTATTATGTCTACAAATTCTACGTACCTGTGGCTTGGCTTGCACAGAAAAAATGATGTGTTACTAGCACAGGCAAATTAACCAGTTTTAAAGGTGTAAAATAAACAAGGCAAGCTGCCTTTAATGTATGCCAAAATAATTTCATTTCAGTCTGATTTTGCTCTCTACTTTCAAATAGGTGGGTTATGTGACCCTGTAACCTTTTATCCCCCTGAGGTATCTGTCTTGTTAACCTTCCTTCTCAAAGCATTTAGGGTTGGAAACTTTTTATTTGAGAGACAATCTACTCTCTCAATTTGTTATTTTCTTCATGAAAAAGACTTGATTATAAAAATAGTAAGAGTTTTATTGCATTAGTAAGTGGTACATTACTTTGTCCTTATTAAAAAACTGATCAAAAGTATTTGGTTCCATGTTTTTGTAACTTTGGCCCTTGCTCTGAAAATTCACTGAATTACCATTGACTCTAATGTGTAATTACCAGGCTATTAAACAAAGCCAAACCAAACCAAACAAAACAAACAAACCAACAAAAACCCCAAACAAACAAAAAACCTAATTTTCTACTTCTAAAAGTAATTCAATGAAGTTTTTTTTAAAATGTGGCAATGTAGTGTAACCACTGTTTTCACTCTGATCAGGTCTGTCTACAGATTGCCACCATAAATCCATTCCCATCAAGACTACAAAATGACCTTTGGTAGTCACTCAGTTTTGTTTGTGAAGAAGCCCTTCTCAACATCTCTCTGCACACACAAGCAGCCTTTAAATTCCTTTGGGCAGATGGCAACAGGTGCATCTTCCAGTTTTCAAATTTGCTGTACATGATACAGATTACTTTGGTATGATTGTAAACAATCACCACCTGGTTACACCTGGTTAAAAACAGTTTTTCACATAAGGTCTTTTAAAGAAAGCTTCCTCCATGTGTAGGTAAAAGGAAGTCATATAATCTGGGTAAGCACGGTTGTAGAATAAGGGATAGCACGTCCTGTTTCCTTAGAAACATATTGTCATCAATTAATACAATTTGTGACCTGTCACTTTTCACATAAGACACAGCATATCCCTGCTTGCATTAGGACTGTAGACATGTCTGGGACAGGGCTTCTTCCAGAGTCTTGTTACTCAGCAAGGAACGAACAAGTTGTCAGCCACCATAAAAGAAGCAGCCATAAGAGCCATAAGAGGGGAAATGTAGACATTGCTGAGAGCAGTGAAAACAGGAGCACTCGGAAGCAGGGTGTGAATGGGACAGGGAGGGAAGGTGGTTACACACCTTTGAACGGTAGCTACCGTGCCACTGCCTCTGTAAATTGCTCCCTTGGTAGACAACTTGCGAGTGGTTGGTTTTATTTTTGCAAACATGGAGTCCTGTACTGTCACTACTTAGTATGTGACACAAGTAACTGCAAACCAAAGAGCACAAACAGCATACTAGTTTATCAGGACGCTTTTCTTAAGCAGTCCTTCCACTTACCAGCCTTGGCAAAGAGCCTCACTACATATTTCGTATCATGACCACGTACATGACACACTGGCAGAAATGGACATTCTGTTTAAAGATAGTATCAGCATTCCTTGGGTAGGCTCTAAATCTTAAAAAGCACCCCAGCATATTGTTTGCTGAATCATACTGTCTGTTCATATGTTTCAACACAGAGTAGACCTTGAAAACACAAACTGTTTACTTGTGAGGTGTTTTAGGCATTTAGGTGCTCCACAGAAATAGTAAACTTGACAGGATATACTCTTTCATATGTTTGAATTGTAATACTGTTAAATTATTTTTAAAGGGAATAGAGAAGAACCAGAGACCCTGGGAACCTCTGGATTTTCAAGCCTCTGATATCCTTTACTATGTACCACCAATGTTGCCTTTTTTCATACATCTAGATAACTCCTGAAATTAAAGAGATTGAAAACCAAAAGGGGGAGGAGGTTGTCTGCAGTTCTGAAACATCTCGTGTTTCTCCTTCAGGAGACTCTTGCTTCCTTCATGCAGCTGTCGTTTTCAGTGTGCTACTAGGGAAACTGCAGCTGAATTTTTGGCATGCAGCAGAGGCAGTGGACAGAGAGCCACTGGAGGGGTGTCAGGGTATCTAAGCCCACATTGCCATGGTTGCAGATCGTGTCTGCATTCCCGCTTCTGGCAGATGTGCAACTCCATCTCTCTGTGCAATTTTTCCTGTCAGCTTAAGGATTCAGCGTTCCTGGGTATTTCAGTTGTAATAAAGTTATGAAAGGGCTGTCTATAACAGACTCGTCTTCACCTATTGATCCCTAAACATGCAGTAAGGATCAAGGCTACCAAAGTTTGTATTTCCATTCCTTGAGACGGGACAATGTCCAGGGACTTCACTAGATACTGTTACACAGACATCCAAAGACAACTTTTTTTTTTCTGTTGTTTCCCAGTAGACTACAGCCTTTTGTCCCTTTCTTCTGGGAAATCTGTCTTAGTGCTTATTCTGGCTCCAGGATCAGGGTGCATGGGATTTCTGCTCACAAAGTGATTTGTACAAGTTAAGAGCTAGCCCTGGCACCAACATGTCTAAACACTCTTTAGTTTCCTTGACTTTTCTCATCATTTAGATTATGCAAATTCAGGTTCTACAGACTTTCTTTAGAGCCACAAATTTATGCAAATATTTTTCTCTTTTTGGGAGCTAGCTGTTTGGTTTTAGTGTCCATCTTTCTCAGATTTTCTATTCATCTTTTGCAATTCATCGTGAGAACTTCTTGGGACTGCCTTGTAATCATTAAATGTATTGCTATAGACACTAGACAAACACCACTCTGAACAAAAGCAAATCCAAATGCTAATCCAGTGTGCAACCTTAGGATGTTAGTATTGGTTTTCAAAAGTACCTCAGTGCTTCAGAGATGGAATGAAACTTTTGGGGGATTTGGGGTTTGTTTGTTTAGGTGTTTGTTTTTTGGTTTTTGGGGTTTTGTTTTGTTTTTTTTTTAGGAAGGGCTCCCACATATTCTGCCTGTGGGATAAGAGTGCAGTGTTTGAGCATTTGACAGTTTAAACAAAGCTCCTCCCTCGTTGTGGAGTGCAGCAGCATTTAGCAAGCATAGATAATAAAAACATTTTCTGCAAAGCTCTTTCTTTCCTGTAGAAAAGTTGACTCAGGGATTTCGCTGTTTAAGATGCCAACATAGGAAACCCTATAGAAGCAGGTCTAAATGCTTTACCCTGTCCATGTCTTATGGTCCATCAGGACTGTTTTATAATAGATCCAACAACCTGTTGTCTGTTCAGAGACAATATAACGATATCTATGATACTGCAGTGAGATCAAACCTCAAGTGGAGGTTTTAATGAGCCTTGTTCTTACTTTACTGGAGTCAAGAAAATCCCTGCAGAAATTTCTGGAATTAAGCGCTTTCTTATTCTTGTGCGTCCCTGTAGTACTGAATCGTAGAAATGTCTTTTAATTATGGAATTTTGCTGCTTTTTTTTTTTTTTTTTCTTTTCCTGTGGTAATAGATTAGGAGGTTTTCAAGGGCACTTGTAGAAATTCTACACTGAAATTTCCATTAACATTTCCTAAGTGGATATTGCCAGCAGGGACAGACCTCTCATTTGTCTCCTAGGGGACATGTTGTTTCAGAGAGAGGAACTCAAGGAGGAAAGAGAAAGAACTAGCTTATCCACATTTGCTATGAAATGACTAAATCTCACCTTCTCCAAAGACTGTCTAGAGAAATTCAGCCACAGATGCCCTAGTGACCTCCTGCTATCAAGTACGGGATAACTTACAGAGATGGTGAGTACTCGAAGATATTTTTGCCACCAAGAAGTAAGAAAATGTTGAGCACTTTCTACTGCTAGGAAAATCAATGAGATCTGTGTTGAGTACCTTGTAACTTCCCCTAGCAAAGCTAATCCTTTTGAGAAAGTCAGATCCTCCCTCATTTAAAATGGACATCTACAATTAATGCACTCTTCTGAACACTTTGATTTCTCCCTGACCTATCTTTCCCCATCTAAGATGAGGAAAATAAAAACACTTTATCTGATGGGGATTATAAGGATAAAGGTAGTGCTTGCCAAGCTCTCAGATAATGTAGTGAGGAGAATTATAGAAAAGTCTATGAGGAAAATAATGATTCTGCACTGAGCACAAGGATTGACCGGAATATAATAAAAAACAAAGCTGGTGACTATGAATTCAGAGATTGTAGTCCAGTCTGTGAACTAAAGAAGATAGGATGTTACAAGGGGGGAAACTGTATAGGTTTATGTTGTCCAGAACTGTGTAAAGGTAAAGTGAGTGTCCTTTTATCCTGTTGAAACCTTAAAGTGGTTAGCAAGAAAGGGTTGCTTCAGATCTCAAGAAGACCTGGCTTTGGACTGAGGGGTTAGACCGGGAATCCCAAATGAGCTTATCCAGTTGAGATGGCAGCATGTAGTGTCACTGGAGGACCTATGCACCCATTTCACTGTGCATGGAAAATAATGCAGAAACCTCGACCTCACAGAGAAATTTCAAACCATTGTCTTTGTGCTTTGAAGAAGGTATCTGGACAGGATATTTATGTAAACATGGCCACTACAAATGGACTATGAACTCAAAATTTTGAGAGGAAATTTTGGGAGTCCTTGGGATTAATTCAACCACTCTGTGTTTCGCTCAGTAAAAAAGAGGGAAATATTATGTCCAAAGACTGGAGAAGACAAAACTAGCACTTTCTGCTTACAAGATTCATCCTTAAATGTCAGCAATAGTTTAGAAATGAAAGCACATATAAATTGTTTTTTTATATGTAACTCACAACAAAAAAATCTTTTGAAACAGCAGTAAGGGGAGGCAGACAAGACAGAGTGCCCTACCTGCATCAGCTCTTCCTCCTGACATCAGCAGAGGTCTACAGTTTCTGAGTATCAGCAGCCAAAAAGTCAAGCCGCAATTTTGTTAGTGTATGTGGAAAAAGTAATTTACAGCTTTTAGTGCTGTATATTTTATCACATGCTGAGGAGAAGATGCAGTAGCCCCATAGCACTGTCATGCATAAAAAGATTCATTTAATAAGTCCCAAAAATAAAACAGAGCTAATTAAAAATCTGGTATAAACGTCATGCTGCAAATTTTAGTCAGAATGAAGGATGAAGTAAAGGTTTTAAATAGAAGTGAAATATTCCAAAAATATATTTGATGGTACTGAGGAGTCAGGTGTGTTTCATACACAGTGGAAATGGCATGTGTGAGGGGTTCACCCAGACTGGATGCCAGATGCCCACCAAAGCCACTCCATCACTCTCCTCCTCTGCTGGACAGGGGAGAGAAAATATAATATATATATATATATTCATATATAATAAAATCTCATGGGTTGAGATAAGGACAGGGAGAGATCATTCACTAATTATTGGTAATGGTAAAACAGACTCAACTCAGGGAAATGAATTTAATTTATTAACAGTCAAATCAGAGCAGGATAAAGAGAAAATAAAAACTAAATCTTAAAACACCTTCCCACCACCCTCCCTTCTTCCCGGCCTCAACTTTGCTCCCCATTTTCTCCACCTCCTCCCCTCGAGTGACACAGGAGGACACAGAATGGGGGTCATGGTCACTTCATCACACATTGTCTCTGTTGCTCTTTTCTCCTCAGGAGGACAACTCCTCACACTCTTCACCTGCTCCTCTCCCATGTGGGATCTCTCACATGGCAGACAGTCCTCCACAAACTTCTCCAGTGTGAGTCCTTCCATCAGCTGCAGTTCTTCACAAACTGCTCCAGCGTGGGTCCCTTCCACAGGGTGCAGTCCTTCGGGAGCAGACTGCTCCGGCCTGGGTCCCCCACAGGGTCACAGGCTCCTTCAGCCATCCACACGCTCCAGCGTGGGGCCCTTAAGTGGATCTCTGCACTACTGTGGCCCTCCATGGGCTGCAGGGGGACAACCAGCCTCACCATGGTCTGCACCACGGCCTGCAGGGGAATCTGTGCTCCAGCGCCTGGAGCGCCTCCTCCGCCTTCTCTGACCTGGGCGTCTGCAGGGCTGTTACTCTCACTCATTCTCAGTCCTCTCTCCAGCTGCAGTTGTTCCACACCAGCAGTTTTTTTCGCCTTATTAACTATGTTATCCCAGAAGCACTACCGCTGTTGCTGAGGGGCTCGCCCTTGGCCAGCGGCAAGTCCGTCTTAGAGCAGCTGGCCGGCATTGGCTCTGTGAGGCATGGGGGAAGCTTCTAGCAGCTTCTCACAGAAACCACTCCTGCAGCGCCCCTGCTAGCAAAACCTGGCCATGCAAACCAAGGACAGCATGGTGTTTGGAGAGGGCATAAGTTTATTAAGCTCCGGGCAGAGAAGCAGGCAGTGTTTCATGCTCAAGATACTGAACTTGTATTAGATTAGGGTTTTCTGGTCATCTTCCACAGGGATATTCACAGAAGCTTTTTGTCATCCTTTTGGCAGTTCACAGTTTACCTTCCTGGCCTTTCACAAGAACATATGCAGGGAGCAGCTCCCCCACGGTTCTCAGGTTGTATTCCAGACTACGATACTTCCTATACAAGAGAAGATGTCAACATACCACTTTCCGCTGGAAGGAAGTAGGGACGGAAAAGCAGCAGTGATTGCAGGAGATAGAGTATAATTCATCTTTCAAGGGTCATGCTACCAATACTGTCATTTACCTCACTGAGTCGTGATTCCACAAGCCTTTCAGTTTTCTGAAGCTATTATTTCAAAGTCTCTAACTGCTCATGTTTTCCTGAGGCTGAGGTCTGTCCTTTGGAGGAGTGCTTTAAAGTGCAATTTCTTTGATACTCACATACAATGCCTACTTGAAGTAAACAGAGAAGAAAAACAGGAAAGACCAAAGTGTGAGGGTGTCTGTGTCCCCTTCTATATGTGCAAAATTGTCTGTGTTGGACAAACTGACACACTCTATTCCAATCTAATAAATAAACCCATGCAGAATTGGGAGAAAAGGGAGGTGAGAGGAGAGGAGCGGAGAGGAGCGGAGAGGAGAGGAGAGGAGAGGAGAGGAGAGGAGAGGAGAGGAAGGGGAAGAGAAGAGGAAAGAAAACTTTGACCAACATACCCAGAAGAAAAATTTGCTTCTGACCTCAAAGCTTGGGAGTCAGTTCAGCTCTGTGCATTCTAGCAAGCACCACTGTAATTAAGACATAAGCTGCAAAAGGCATATGGTTCATCATTTATGTCCAAGTAGAGCCACTGAGAGCTTCACAAATATACAGAGGAGACAATAGAGCCCAAGATTTTTGTATATGGATGGAATATTCTTTCATGAATTGAATTTCTGTCAGTCTGGCCTATTTTTGCACCATTTACAGTAAATTTTATGGTTTCAAGTACGTCTGCTGTAATTTTTTTAATAACGTTTGCAGTCAATTGTTCCCAAAAGGAAATGAATTAGTTTTCTCCACTTGGAAAATATATAAAACTAGATCGGGTTCCTTCATTTATAGAAGTAGATATGATTCATGCTTTAAGTTTTACTTACAGATTAGATATGTAACTATTGAAGGTTCCTTGAACCAAGTCATGGCCTTTTAAGAGGTCATCTCTGGCACAGTTGGTCCTAATGAATTCATAAAAATCGGTGCTGTTTAAAGCTATTAATGCTTTTAAATGATCCTGGCAATATTCTTCCTGCTCAATGCTTCGTTAGTACTGTTGTATCTTCATGTGCCAGTGATCATCAGACCTTATCCCTAAGCCCTGACACATAAGAAATCCTTAGTGAGAGAATTCAGAGGTTGTAATAAGATATCCCAGATAAATTTAAGATATTGATTAGTGAAGTTCATAACTTCTCACTTAGCATTGCATAGGTTTTTTACTTGGGCTCTTTTATTATCATTTTTCTTCCATCACTTAACATAGATTTAAAATGCATTTGTTGTCTTGCCTGTAATCAAAATGTTTATGTCTATTTGAAACCTACTATTAGATATACTAATCTCCATACGGAAGATCAAAACATCATTAACAGAATATGCCTAAAGGGTTTCTTTCATGAGTTTCCTCTGGATTACCCCTCCAGAGATTGAAACCTTCATCAGTACCAAAGGAAGAGGTTACTTCCTTTGCCTTATGTTTGCATAGATAGCCTGTGTTCATACCTAACTTTAAAGGATACTTTTACCACCTCTCTCTCAAAGGGATTTTGTCTGGCTCCATATGGGGATGAAACCCCTCCTTCAGGGACACAGAGCTGCACAGGAAGGAAAGGAGCATCCCTGGCCCCTTCCCCAAAGTCAATGACTGGGACACCGAGAGCATTTGCCCTGCCCGGCCACATAGACACAGATGTTCAGGTCAGCTTTAGTGTTCAGAGACAGGTAGAATGGCAGGAGGATGCTGGAAATAAAAAGTTCTCCATGCCTGTTCATCATAACATCCTGACTAACATTTTGTGTGTTTTGATCCTATTGTGCACTATTTGCACTGTCCACCTGAGTCCAAGTGTTGTTCTAGAGTACCCTCATTTAACTCAATGTAAATGAATTAAGGATTTAGAAGGTCTGTTTTATATTGTGTTAGTTTATAACATACGAAATGAAAATGTTACATTTTCAACTTCATAAACATTTTAGGGAACCATCTATCAAGTGCAAGCTGGCAAATTGTTTATCTCAGCATGAGAGGGCAATGAGTTTATCTCAGCATCAATGATTGAACTGGTGTTTTGGGACTGATTATTCTGGGCAATCCATTTGCAGATTTAAACGAAATAAGTAATTTGTGACTTAAGGAGAGGGAGCAACATCAATGATGCAATTCCCTACAGCAAAAAATAAGTTAACACAGAGGCAGTGAACTTATCCTCAACTTACTTTACTGGCCTACACAATGGCAGAAAAAACACTAATAAAGTCTAGACGACTGCTGTATTTTGAAACAAACTCCAAAATAACTATTAAGATATGTGACATGAAATTAAAGTTAGGTTTCTTGTTCAAGCAGAAATAAAACACAAGTCCTTTTTACATTCCCATCAACAAGATTTGTGTTTCAAGGTGTAGCAAAACTCACTTGCCCAAGTTATTAATGAATGAGAACATCCTTGACAATGGGATTAAAATATGAAAAAGTCAGTGATAAGGAAGAAGACGTTAATTAATGATATATATTCCTCAGAATATATTGCTTTTCTACATCGACATTAGAAATATTTGAGTAACCTCTTGAGGCAATCATCCAGAGACTGTTTGTAAAAGCAGTAACTTAAAAACAAAAATCTGAATAAATGGCTATATTAAGTGGAGTGGGAATGTGTAATTGTAAGCCAAAGGTCAGTAAAGCTAAATACAGTGCATTGTTCAATCCTTCTGTTGTGCTTTACCAAAATTCATATCATTATTCCACAGTGATTGTTTTTGCTAGGAGATTAAAGTACAGTTGATCTCCTCTTCCTTCCAACATTCAATCTGAGATTTTAAATGCCAAAATGCAGTTAGCTATTAGATTGAATTACACTGTAAAGGCTATTAGTTAAGTCAAAGCTCACTTCCATGGCATCAGTTATTTTCTTCATATTAACATATTGCAGGCAACTTTTTCCTTCCAAATGTCAAAGGGTTAAATTATGTTTATACATAAAGTGTCACCTCTGATACTCAGACAGTAGGGGCTGTGAGTTTGAATTACAGAAGAGGGTGCTATGCAGCAAGGCCAAAAATAACCCCCAGGGGGTCACATGAGTTTGGTGAAACTGGGCCAGGGGGAGGGACGGGCGGGAAAGAAAAAGGGGGCAAATGGGAAGAGAGCAAGAGAATGTGAGTCTGTGTGTCTGTGTCTGCATGTGTGTGCTTCTTCTGTGTGTGTGTTTATTAGTTAGCTTGTTTGTTTCACCTGAAAAATGGAGACCCATGTGACTGGTTTGCTTCTCATCATCCCCACTCTTCACAATAACATTCCTTTTTAGTCAGATTTCACTGAATTTGACAGACAGAAGAGGTCTTAAAGAGATGAAGCTCGCATACATTTAATATGTTTGACAGCTAAGAAAATAGTTGTAACCCTAATACTGACATCACCAGTTTTAGGGAGAAAAGTAAGGAAAACAGCCATATCCATTTTGTCTGGTAGCTGCCTGCTGGCCAGGATGACTGGTCATAGTAGGATCTCACCACAACCAGTGCTGCCTCTCACTTGGTTATCATACCAAGGAGGAGGAAGGAAGGGCCACATGAAGGGAGGTCTGTGTGCTACACTGGGTAAAACAGATGCCCAAATTACTGCAGTGATCATCTCATGTGAGCCATGCAAAAGCTGAGATGGGAGTGAGTGTAAGGGGTACAGAGACATTGTGCACTCTTGTCTCAAACACATTTTCATTCCTCTTTTTTTAATACAGTATCAATTTTGCTCTACCATATTTTTTCTTTTATAAACTCTAACTATGAAGAAAGAGAGAGTATGTGGAAAAAATCCATTGAATTCATGGGCTAAGAAGATGAGCAACAGGAACAGACAGGAGGATATAAGAAATTGCTTTCCAGGTGTTGCAGGCAGAAAACTGTAAATGTATGGCCACAGCCCTGGGAGAGGAAAGGAGGAAGGGTGGAACATCTTGGCACAGCAGTCCAGAGGATTAAGCAGCTCCCTTGCCAGTGCCAGAATAATGGCGCACGAGGACAGAGCAGGTGAAAAGGCAAAGGCAGCAGCTTGTGCAACACATTATGAAAAAACTCTGGATGCTGTTGAATAGAAGCTGCAGTGGAGATTTCCCTCTCTTGAGCAAGACTCAAATCTCTTCCACTGGAGCACAATGGAGCAATCTGCCTCCAAGAACTGTCATAGGAAATCTGGTAATCCTATTGCAGATAACCCTCAACTTCTGTTCCTGCTATTTCCACTCACATTTGGGAACCACCCAGCAAAATGACACGTGCTGAAAAAAAGCTTAGCAGCAGTTGTTTGCCAGCCTTGGAAACCAAAGAGACTCTTGATCATTACAAAGGGATTGTTTTGCCTTTCTTTGTCATCTGCTGGAGAACCAATGATTTGAAAAGACCAAGATTTGTTTCAGTACCCTGAAGAGCTAAGATGCTGTTGGTGACTGCAATGAGGCAGCTGCACATTTCACCTACACAAGACTGGTGTGTAGACAATGCAGGTGATTTAAGCAGAAGCCTCACATGAGAGCAAAAAGGGAAAAATACATAAGTGTCAACTTGATCCATCCAAGTACAAAAGCACGAGCTTGACTTGAAGACACTCAGTTTCAACATTGCTTAATTTACTGGAATGATTCACCTTCTCAAAGATAAGCACATACCTGTGTGCTCTGCTGCAGGAGGTGTGTTTAAGCAATGCATTGCAGTATCAGTTACCCTGTTTACACTGATTAAAATGATACATCATTTGAGTGATACATAGATTTAGCAAATGGAAGAATAAACTGGAGCACAGTGAGAGTAAAACCTTGTGTAAGTTGATTTGTGTAGCAGTCAGCCAGCTTGCTCAGTATCTCTTGGAACACCCCAGGCAAACAATGACAAAACTCAAATCATTGTGGGATATCTAGTTGCTGAAGGATTTCGTCTGTCAAATGTTTCTGTAATACAGCTCCCCATGTCTCAGGTGTTACTTTGTTTTGGGGACATGTTAAAGAAAAGCTAATGAAGAGTTAAGAAATGCTTGTCTTCTATTCAGTCTGTTTTTCTTTCTATTTATTTCCAGTGTTTCTAGGGAGGGATTTTTGTTTTGTTTTGTTTTGTTTTGTTTGTTACTGTCTGCTGTAGTAGGAGTCCTGAATGCTAGCTGTTTTCAGCCACTTGATTCAGCTCCAGGAAGTTGTGCTGAGTGAATTACTGTAACACATGAAAATGGTGTGACAAGTATATTTTACACTCCACTTGAATGAGACGGGTGAGCATAAATTAAATTTTGCACTAAGTTGTTCAAAACAGCATACAATTGGTATCTGAATGTTTAGGCTAATTGCAATGTGAAAAATACAGAAAATTCCCTGTGTTTGAGCAATGCACAAAGATAGCAAAAGCATTTTTCACCATTATCAAAAATCAGGGACTTTCAGCCACTCTGCTAGAACGATGTGAAGATGAGCCTTTGAAGAATGCTATATAATACATGGTAGAGTTTTCAAAACTAGTCAGGGCCTATTACCAGATGGGCAGGAAGCAGAGATCTGCAAGACATTTATTACCTAAGAGAATACAAGGCACTGTGACCTAGCACTCTGAACATAAGGAACTGGGAATTCAGTTCTGCTCTGTCATTGATTAGCTATTTGCACTGAAATAACATCTATTGCTTTTTTTCTTTTCCTCGTTGTCCTCTATGATGTTGGGCAACCATCATCTCTTGTCAATCTGTCAGCTGATAAAACCTGTAGGTTGCTGGGTTTTTTTACCCATCCCCTGTTAATACTAATTATTAGTGGTCCATCCAGTCTTGGAATCTCGCAGTATGTTTTTTCGGCACTCTGAAAAGTATTGTTTCTGAAGGGAAACACAAAATTTTATTGTTGATAATCTACATGCAACTGTTCATCCAGGTGCGGCCTTCGCGGTAGGAGAGATGTTCCATCTTCTGTCAGTCCTCATCACTACACGGCAGAAATGACTATGGAAAAGATAGCATGGAAAAGCTGCCAACACCATCACCATCACCTTCCCCCAGGGTCTGTTAAGTGACCTTCAAGTCTCCCCAGATATCCCTACGTGAAGAAACAGTGTTTCATCCTGCTTTGTGGCCTTCTCTAGCTGGTTGCACCTGAATTCAGTCTTCCCTCCTCCTTCCCTTGACTTGTCACACCAGCACCTAAGGCTTCTGGATTTCCGTGGAGCAGGGATTGCAGGCGGTGGGAATCTGCACTATCAGGCAGTTTCTCTTCAGGACAAACCTGCTAGGCAGCGTTCTTTCTTTATCAGCATGCAGTAAGGAACAACTTCAGGGCTGAGACATGCCCTGGGACACTGTGGAAGACTGCTTTAGCTAGGGCTGTGGCATCATATGTGGGAGAAGGGAGACATTTGTAAAAATGCTTAGGAAAATTCCCCTCTGAAAAATGCAGGAAAACTCATGCTATATAGACCAGCTTCTAAATTTCACCCTCTTTTGCAAAACAGCAACAGTGAAAAAGCAGCTGTGGAAAGTGATTGGATGTAGCATCAACTTCCTTTGTATTTTTGCATTGAAGAAGGAAACTACAGCAGACTACAGGGCTCATACTTGTCAATGCACCTTCTATTTCAAATGGCATGTTTGAATGCCTCAGGCCTAATTGTTGACTCAGATGTCATAAACCATGGGGAATGTTGACTGAAGGTCTCATGGCAAAGGAGGATAGGGGGCATTGTGTTTTAAGTTGCCCCAGGCATAGGGGACAAAGGCTTCCTTGTTTCAAGCAGAGTAAACTCATCAGGTCCACATTGTTTCAAATTGGGTTTTACTCTGAGATCAGAAATGGTTAGAGTAAGTGAAATTACAAAAAGACAAGTGATTTACAAGCCAATGGGGAAAAATTACCTTAAATGCAAAAATAAACCAAGAAAAAATAATTTATTTGATTATTTTTCTTTCATACTCATCTATATGTGGTGATTGTTGTTACTGCTGCTTTGTAAAGAAAGACTGAATTTTATCACTACATAATTAGGGTTTAGATTTTGCTTTTTTGGGTGGAAGGGTTTGTTCTTTGGCTTTCTGAGGTCATTTGGGGTTTTTTTTTCTTTGTGGAAAGAAGAAAACAAAGCTGAAGGAATAGCATAATGTGACTGCTTGCATATTTTTTTTTTTAATGAAGGAATATAAAGCTCAAACAAACTGAATTCTGCAATGGAAAATAGAAAGTGTTTCACATTGTTCATTCATTACTATTTCTGCTGCAATTAAGAAGCTAATGCTACAGATGGCTTAGTTTTCAAAATTAATAAATTTCAGCTCTGCCGAACACTTTATTTCAAAACGTGCAAAATACTAACCAGAAGCTTTTGGTAACTTCAGTTGTAAATGTCCCAAAACCCTGAAGGCTTTGTGACATTTACCACATGGGGCAGGGACGTAGTGTCCCAAACCTTGTGCTTTGTGTAGCAGCATGCCACTTGGCTTGTGCAGTTCCCAGGATTCAGTCCACGCTCAGCAGCCCCTCTGGTGCAGATTCAGCATTTCTCCCGGTTAGGCATTGCCTGCCCTCTTTGCATCAGTTTTCAGGGATGGACTGAGATTTTGGCAGGGAATATTTGAAGGGAGACATCTGGCTGTAACAATCCAGTCAAAAAGAGAGTGCTGCTTGTTGCTTGGGACAAATATGTGCAATACCACCAGCATCAGCATTAGAGCGATTTGCCACAGTTGCTCGTGGAGGTCAACTGAACCAAGTTTGCATTTGTTCTCCGTCTGTGGCAACCATCTGCTTGCTTTGGGAGGGAATTTGCAGATACATAGCACGCTCTTATGCTGCATACTCAGGCCTGAGGTGCATCTAGCCTGTGCTGGAACTTAGGAGAGGGTTTGCTGTTCCTTGCATGCTTCTCTTAGACCAAGTCAAATCCAGCCTTTAAGTTTAAATTTCTTTACAAGCAACTTGATATCAATCTGGAAATGAAAATATTGCTCTGACTTTTCTGTGCAGCCTTTTCATATAACGGTATGCACATGTGAAAGTATTGCTTAATGGATTATATGTTATTTCATGTTTTCGTGCTGTAGTTCTTCAGGATGAACTGCTTATACAAAAACCACTGCATTAAACTTGTAGAAGTCTTCAGGAATTATGAACATTTTTTTCATCTCCTGCACTGCTTCTTTTTGCTGGATCATTTGCGGGAAACTTCTGTCATGTAGCTCTAAATTTAAAACTTCTCAGAAGTCTAAGCCTACTGAAAAACACAGTGCTTATACATTACAACATCTTTGCTAAAGGCAGGGCACTTAGTATTAAGGACAATGCAAAAATAAGCATTTCTTCTTCTGCAGAGGTTATGATGTGAAAAGAAAGGTCTTTCAGGGGAATGCAAAGAAGATTTGGAAAGCAAGGGATAGCCCATAATATGACTTTGGGAAGGTTTCGTGATTTAGATTAATTTTAAAGGCTATTAAAGATGCGAGCAAAGTCCTCAGTAACCTGACTGGTCTGGCATCTCATACAGATACACAGCACTGAACGGGGTGTGCTCCCTTGTCTGGGTCACAGAAGATATAGAATATTATCACTGTTGCTAGTTTCTTAGACGTAACTCTCCCATAGTGCTAAGACTCAGCCAGTTATTTGTATTCTCACATTCCTGTGTAAATAGTATCAAACAATTGCACATACCCTGTATTAAAGAAAAAAAACCCACTTTGTGGAATTGATTCTCATACAGCCTGTGCTCCCCTTACCTCATCAGTGTCACCTCCTGGCTGCTCCCTCTCAGCCAGCGCAGACACACAGTGCCTTTGCTTCATGTCAGTGCCCAGAGGCCTCGAAAGGCCACTGGAGAAATCCACATTTGTCTTTTCCTCAGCTCACGCAGCAGCTGGAAGAAAGATATTCTGCAAGGTGGTGTGTGAGGCCAGCATCACCTGAGGATCTGATTTTGCAGACAGAGCTCTCTGGTTTTGGATTTGTGGTTCCCACGTGCTGGCCTGCCAGCATGATGCTGCTGCAACACAGCCAATACTCTGGGTTCTGTTTGCGGATTTTTGTACCTTTTTGCACCTTTTCACATGAAGACTATGCTCACCATCAGACCAAGCTGATTACAAGCCATCTTGGGCTGCACCTTCTGGTTTTATGTAGTATTTTCATGTGCGGGTCAGTCATAGCCTTTTTACCATATTTCGTCTGAAGCTGCATTCATAAAAGAGCTTTGAGTTTTATCTACCACCACCTCAGCCACCTGTTTCTGCCTCTGAGAACAGGCTTATTGTAAATGATTCAAACCACAAATGAGAGCACAGGGAAAGGAATTGTTTGATTTACCGTAAGGCTACAGTGAGATTTCTTTCAAGCTCTGATAAACAGGCTTCTCAAAGATCTTAAAAAGCATCACCAGGGCCAGGACCTCTGTTTACCCATTAGACTCTTTAACCCACTTATGAAAGGCTGTACTTAAAAACAATTCCTTTCTAAGGTTGTGACCCTTCATGGTGGGCTTCACATCCTGCACAAGGAATGATCTGTGTGGTCAGTGCTCAGAGCTGTGGGGCATTGGGCAGTGAAAGAAACTGCCAGAGTATGGGAGTAGTGTAGGAGTAACTTGCAGATTTACAGAAGAAATAATAACTTCTAGTTGATGTTGGCAGTGCTGAGACCATAGAGTGGGAGCAGAGAATGAAAAAGGCAGTTCTCTAAAGAATTCCCTTTTAAAGATGTCATCAGCAAGGGCTGCCAGAAGAAGAGTATCAGGGGTGTAGAGACTACGTCAGCAACAGCAACAAGCGATAACAGAAGGGCCTGATAGTAGGCTGGGAGTTTCAGTTGGGTAGTTTCTTCCAGTTGCTGCAGAAGGTGTAGGAGCTGAAACACAGAAGGGACACCGTGTCTGTATCCTTGCAAGACTGCACCACAGCATCAAGGCAGCTCAGGAGGCTCCAGCTCCCAAACCCACAACTTGCTGGCTGTCCATTGCTGTGTCTCACCATATTTAACACTGCTGCTTGTGAGATCAGGAGCAGGACCTGCCAGCTGGAACAGCTGGTGGGAGGGGGTGTCCGGGAGCTTTTCTGCACCCAGCCCACCCCTCTGGGCATGCGTTGCGTTGTGCTATGGTGCACTCGGTGAATGAGCTCTGTGATCACCTTCATACACTCTCTCTATTTCACAGCATTTTCATCCTCATTTGCCTTTGTGTTGATAGGAGGACTGCTTCTAAAATCTTCACCTCCTGGGTCACTTCAAACAGTCCTGCTTGTGCCACTTTAAAAACAAAAAAGAATTAAAGTTAAAAACAAAAACAACAAAAAACACACATACACAAAACCAAACCAAACCAAACCAACCAAACAAACAAAAACAAACAACAAAAAAACCCACGACCACAGAGCAATTTCCTCCTTCAAGCCAAATTAGGAACAGTCCCAGTCAATCCTAGACATAGTGAACTGTTAAACTGTTGTGATACAATGTAAAACATTCTAGCTAGAAACAACCATTTAGTTATTGTATTGGGGAGCTGAAACTCCAAGTTTAGGAAGACAGGTCAAGTAGAAAATAGTTAATTTTAAAGTACATCAGTCTTATCACTAGCTTTTTTGTTCAAGAATATCCCTAGAATGATCTTCTATGTCTTTTTCTAAAGTTACCTTATACCACTAAATTAACAATGAAGGACTAAAATATCATATATTTACCAAAAGGAAATTCAAAATAACCAAAGTGTGATAATATATAATGGAATTAAGCAATAATACATAGGACTTACTTTTATGGCTCTTTCACAATGTTGCTTTTTGTGACCAATACCACCACACTGAATTCACCCTGCTGAATGCTCTTTTATATTTCTTGCAGTCAACGAAGTTGCTCAGAAAGGACCTTAACCATTTCAGATATCTTGTGAGTCACTCACATCTCTAAGTCCATCACAGTTCACCCATCACCAATTAAAAGATAACCTAAGGAACCCTGAGGCAGCTTGGCAAACTTTGATACAGAAAGATTAATTAAAGTGCCTTCCAACATTTCAGTACAGCTCAGGACATAGAAAAATCTAGAGATCTGCTGCCTGGAATGGAGAATTAAGCTTTTGTTTCAAGCTGAATGACTGTGTGATTTGTGTATTATTCCCTAGTTCAGTGATTCTCGAAACAATAAGTACACTTTTAAAAAGAAATCATACCACCGTCCTGAGTCTGAATACCCACTTCTTTCTCAGCCTTAATCTAGTATGTGCTCAAAGGATAATTGAAAAAATATTCTTGGTTTTGAGCTATGAAAGTGAAACCCACAGG
The DNA here is from genome assembly GCF_036013445.1 of Caloenas nicobarica. Classification (NCBI taxonomy): domain Eukaryota; kingdom Metazoa; phylum Chordata; class Aves; order Columbiformes; family Columbidae; genus Caloenas; species Caloenas nicobarica. The sequence continues at coordinate 35,538,781 of NC_088284.1, forward strand.
TGCTGTGCTGGATGATTTTTGTTACTTTTTTTACTTTTCCAGGAGATTTCACCACATTTCAGTCTTTGATTTATCATCCATCTATTTCAACATTATATACTGATCATTATAATGTGAGGCTAAGAAGAAACAGTTAATATTCACAACAATGACAGCTTTGGGACAAGTTATTCAGGCAAGTCTAATATTAATTTTTGATTGTTCTGCTTTCACAAGGAATGTGAGGCTCTACAGAAGAATCTGGACCAGCTGGATCAATGGGCTGAGGCCAGTTGTATGAGGTTCAACAAGGCCAAGTGCCGGGTCCTGCACTTGGGTCACAACAACCCCAGGCAGTGCTACAGGCTCGGGGAAGAGTGGCTGGAAACTGCCTGGTGGAAAAGGACCTGGGGGTGTTAGTTGGCATCTGGCTGAACACGATCTAGCAATGTGCCCAAGTAGCCAAAAAGGCCAACAGTATCCTGGCTTGTATCAGGAATAGTGTGGCCAGCAGGACCAGGGCCGTGATCATCCCCCGGTGCTCAGCACTGGTGAGGCTGCATCTCGAATCCTGTGTTCAGTTTTGGGCCCCTCACTACAGGAAAGACACTGAGGTTCTGGGGAGAGTTCAGAGAAGGGCAACGAAACTGGTGAAGGGTCTGGAGAACAAGTTCCATGAGGAGCAGCTGAGGGAGCTGGGGCTGTTTAGCCTGGAGAAAAGGAGGCTGAGGGGAGACCTTATTGCTCTCTACAACTACCTGAAAGGAGGTGGTAGCACGGAGGGTGTTGGTCTCTTCTCCCAAGTAGCAAGTGATAAGATGAGAGGAAATGGCCTCAAGTTGCAGCAGGGAGGGTTCAGATTGGATATTAGGAAATATTTCCTGATGGAAAGGGTTGCGAAGCAGTGGAACAGGCTGCCCAGGAAAATGGTGGAGTCGCCATGCCTGGAGGTGTTTAAAAGACATGTAGATGGGGCTCTTAGGGACTTGGTTTAGTGCTAGATTTAGATTATGTTTGGACTTGATGATCTTAAGGGTCTCTGCCAACCAAAATGATTCTATGGTAATGTACAGCCCTCTGGCAGGTCTGGTGGTTGCCTGGATCATCTCAGGTGAGCCTTGGGAAGGACCATGCCAGAAAGTGAGACAGAGTTCTCCTTTGATCTTCTGAGCAGACAGGAACCCGCCCATGCTCAGCTCTCATTGCAGAATGATGCAGTGCCCTCACTGTGTGCTTGAGTGCTTTCAGTTGAGTGTTTAGATGACTCAGCCCCACTTCAAGGTCACCTAAGGCCTGGAGGAGCATGACTAAGCCTTGCTGCTGATTTGGGTTCTGTTTCTGTGCCCTGAGTAGTTGATGAGCAGCAGGCTACAGCCTATATGTATTTACAAAATAGAAGAGCATGTGTTTAAGATCTGCAACTAAATCACATAGGACTTGTTAGAGAATGAATTTCCACCCAAACTTTTTTTTTTTTTTTTTTTAATTTTTAATGCAGAGTGCGAAAAAAGTGTTGACGTTCAGAAATGATCCATGAGGTTCATTTGGAAGGGAAAACTGTTTTGGTAAAAAAGCTGTGGTCACATTCCAGTCCTCAAAATATTTGTATAAACATTGCAATATTTTAACATTATTGAAAGCCTTTTCAAAGTAAAAATAAATAAAATGGTGCAATATGCCATTTTGATATTTTAAAAACAATTCAGTTTCTAAAACAAATGCTGCTCTATGAAATGGTGTTTGAAAGATGTCAACTTTACTAAAATGCCTGTTTCTGGGGCAGCCCTGTTTGATTTACACTTTCTGACCAGATTTTCTCTGCAGAACTTTCATGCTATTACCTCTATTGCACTTTGCAGTCACAGCCTCTTTGGTACCTATTAGTCTCTTATCCTTCCTAAAGTGCTCTGTAGTAAGTCAAAGTAAATGGGTAAGGAGAAATGGTCTTTAATATTTTACTGAGTAAACCTGGTTATAACTACACTCCTGTCACGCAGCCTTGATTCTTGAAGTGTGTTTTATTAATTCTTCAGTATGTCTCGTGATATCCTTTCGATCATCATAGGATAAAGTTCATTTCCTTCACACTTTTTTTGGAGCTCTTTGAGGTGGTCTTCATTTTTGTTTCCAGATGTACCAACAGTTTTTTGCTCTTAAGCCAAATGTGGTTTAAATTTCCCAGCCATTCAGGAAATGAACAAAATAATCCATGGCTATACTCATGTAAAGCACATCATTTGTCTCCAAAGTGCTTGCAATAGCGTTAGGAAAAGCAACTGAATGCTGGCTGTTTTTAACAATGAAGCTTTCTCATTTGCAGCCTAAGACCCATTACGGGGCTCGAGTCCATTCTCCAATGTGACTTCAAAACATTTTATGTGTCATTGTGTCAGCCACATCAGTTTATTAAGTCAGAAGACTACAGGGGTATCTGAGGGAGTTGAAAATTGCTTTAGTGCTTCCTGTTTTTCACAAATATTTGGTCCCGAAGCACAAAACCAAATGTGATTTCATCTTAAAGTTTAAAGATGTGCCTGGTCCCAAACTGTGCTACCATAGTTCTGCCCTCTCCGAACCACTGGTAGGGCAGCCAGGTCCTGCCAAGAGTGTGGCAAAGAGATGCCAGGAGGAATGTCCCTCAACTGCTCTGGCAGGAAAGGGTCTGGGGGTCTGCAGGAGGTGAGACCCCAGCCATGCCCCCGTCCTCTGGCCCCAGCGTGAGTCATCCTGCAGCTGCCGCTGCCTCACCAGCAGCAGACATTCGATGAGTTGCTTTCTAACCCAGTAGCCTGGCAAACACTGTGTCACCTTTGTGAAACCCAGACAGACCAGATCGCACCTGAACATCAGGCACATCTTTTCAATCTTTTTTTTTTTTTTTTTTTCTTTCACACTTGTATATGAGCACCTCTTTCATAACCGGTTATTGTTTAGCTGGTCAAAGGCAACATTTATGTTTCTAAAGCATAAACAAGCTGGTATCTTAGAAGAATATGTTCAAAGATCAGTTTAGAGTTATTCACTGTATAAGTCAATAAGCACTGTAGAAAATGCAGATGCTGATATATGCTGTCAAGTGAATGTAATTATTTTTCCTGTCATCCTATGCATACACACATATACTCACTGTCCATCATATTTATCTGTCACTGTTTTGGGTTTCTATGCTGGAAAAAGACGTAGGGGATTTTTGTTTAAACAAAGAAACAAACCACTACAAATATATTACTCCACATGTTTTACATTAACATGACAGCCCACATATAGGGAAAAAAAATGTTCTCTCAAAGTCACCTGCTTTTTGTAGCATTAAAACCTAAACAGTTGTGATTAGCAGGGCCAATGCTGGCAGTTTTTATTCTTACGGCTTACATTGTGACTTAGCGTAACCCATTATCTTCATACTTAAGGGTCTCCTGAACAAGGGGACAAAATATGCTGAACTACCTCAAGACCTGACTGGTATGTCTTTCAGAATGCATGAGTTGCACCTGACACACACGTTTGGTACATTATTAATATGATTCTGACTTGGGAAACAGGTGAGCACTCCACTCAGGACCTTAAAAAGCAGTAAGTGAAGAGGGCAGCAACAAAAATAAAGCACTGCAGAATCCAGCATCTGGCATGGAATTTGTCACTGCATTTTGAAATACCCTTCTCTTCATGGGATGGGTGTGACTAGCAACTTCTCCAAAGCAGCTGAAGTCTCTACTATTCAAAACCATTTAAAATATCTCTGTTCCTAATTTAATTCTGGAAAAAGTAAAGAATGGGCAGGGGTTCAGGATGTAATCTCTGACAGCCAAAATAACTCCAAAAACTAGCAAAAATTCGAACAGGGAGGATGGTTTTGTCCTGACTTTAATAGGCATCAGACAAACAGCCAACATTAAACTTCTTGTACGAGTAGTATTTTATGATCCAATAAATAGAGATAATTAGCTAATAAGAATTTCAAGATTCATATGATATACAAATTACTATGTTGTATGTGGTTACAAGAGCATTTGCTCGTTGGCAATATCGCATTCCCCTAGCCTACCACCTGTTCCTGGTTCACCTTGAACACAACAAAATAGAGTGGGCAAGGACTCGTGCTCCTACGCTGATCAGAGGGTCAGCATGCACCCAGTGCCTCCTCCACATGCAAGACTGGCTGAGGATTTGCTAACTCTCTTCACTGTACTTTTTCAGGAGGTCATGTCTCATCCTGCTCCCTGCTTCTGGAGCAAGCTATGCGGTCAGGTTTTCTTAACATGAACAGGAATAGTTGATTTAAATCATTATAGCTCTCAAACCTAAGTGATGGACAGACCTTCAAAATGCATAGCTATACCTTGCTACAGCATATTTCAGTGTATGTGGCTCTGGACTATAAATGGTAAATTCAGGTTATTCCATATTATTAAAATTCTTTGTATTCTAATGAGTAACTTGGACAGCCAGGTCAAAGAAAACAAATCCGAGCTTCCTGCTGAAAATTTTTATTAGGGTAATACTACAGAGAGAAAGAAGATGATGACTAATGCTTTCTAAACTGTCTCAAAGTATTTAGTGATTATAAGATTTTAGCTTTGTACCTGATTTTACAGTATGTGAAAGAGGAACTGGCGTTAAGTATCTAGCATGTAAAAAAATCTTTCATATCGTTTCAAGATATATACATTACTAAAACAAAGTACTGTATTCAAGATCATATCAAATATAAGACTTGTCCGCTTCTTAAATAAGGCATATTTTAAAACACTGCTACTTCAAAAACTTAAAAAACAATCAAGTGATTTAAAAACTTACTGGCTCAAGTAGCAATAGATTACAATAAAAACTGTTACAATCCAACATACTCACAGGTACTGGTTTAATTAATTTTAAGTCTCATAATATTACATTCTTGTAAAGAAAACAACAAAAAGGCCTTGACCTTCAGAAATGTGGGGAACTGGCCGTGCAAACCTGATCCAAGTCTCCTCAAAACTGTAGTTGCATTCCGTGGACTTTAGATCAATCAGTGGCTTAAGTTTCTCATTTTTAACTTCGCATATTTGATTTCACTATTTAACCAGCCACCCTTTTAAAGACAACCTCATTAGATGGCCAAATCAATTGACCGATCATTTCAATCTTTTTTGTACATGATAAGTTCTGGGCCAGATTGTTTTCTTTTAATTAGAGAAGTGGTAGTTATACTGGGCAGACTCTGTCTGAATGTTAATGTAAGTTAATTGTACACTGTATGAGTCCTCATTCTATCAATGAAGTAGGTAATGTTCATTTGCTTCACCTCCAGTCTGCATTGAGACACATCCCTTTCCTGTGCAATTCCAAAAACATTGCATCTTTATCATTTTTTACAGGCTGCTTTCTCCACTGAGAGCATGTCTCAGACCACAGAAAACATCTGTCTGCTGATGAATACTCTGCAAGGAGGTATGTGTGTGCCTTGCAATTTCTGGTCTTTGTTGATACAGAGCATTTTGTTCTGTGGAAAATTTCTTTATATTTTTACTTGTAAAATGAAGTCTATTCTCATCTATTCGGAAATGAATCTATGAAAGCAAATAGCTTTTGTTTATTTCCACAAGTGATTACTTCTCCTACCCACCCATACCCCTAAAATAACACACAGGTAGGAAACATGTTAAGTTACACTACTTTTTGTCCTATATACCCTCCTTCAGGTAAGAGCAAACAAATAGCTTGAAAAGTTGATGAGAATTTTGAGTATCCCTGACAAGACATATAGAAGTTGTGCCTATCTGAAGGTCTAGCTGTGTTTGACACACCTCTGACTCATCACTGTTATCCCTACTGGGACAAGTTAACCACAGGGCCAAATGCTGCTGTTTGTCTACTGTCCTCTGCTACAGACCCAGCTCTTTCCTAAAAACTGCAAGATGCACAGAGTTTCATGTATCCACCACTGACCAAAAGTGGTAATTTTCCCAGTGTCCCATGAAACGCAAGTCATTTGAAACTGTTCTCAAACATGTTGTGCACCAGAAATTCCCAATTCCACTGCCTGCTAGTGATGACACTGTCAGCGATTCCAGTCTTCAGTATCACAGAGCTCACAGGTAGATAAGAATTAATTATTTCACAGAATCACACAGAATCTCTCTGCATATAATGCTGCTTTCAGCATTCCTGGCCCATAGATGCTTTAAACCAGCATAGGGAAGTAGAAATACAGAACCCATGTTGAGACTCTTCTTTGCAGTAAATACGCAGTTTAGGAACCAGAAGGTTGTCCAGTTTTTGTTAAACAATTGTGTGATTTTGTACTTAGATAAAGACATGTCTGTGCTAACAGTTCCTGATGTTTTTCTATTCTTTGTCATGCACAAAGGAATGGACTCCATCTAACTCTAAGTGTAAATAGCAATATTTTTTACTATAGTTGACTTTTATATGTCATAACTTGTGGAGAAGCAAATAAAAAGTTTAATTAAAACAGAGCTCAGTCAGGTCAAACCTGTAACCTTTGAAATAAGAAACAGGGCTGTTATCCACTTGGTTACCTGGTCTCCATGAGAGTATATCTATAGAGGAGTTTACTAGCTGCACTTTTGTTCCCTGAGAATAATGGAAAACTAGAGAGAATACAACATTAAAAATCATTTTAAAAATCAAATATAAGTAGTATTCAGTTCAAACAAAACCTATTCCGCAATTCATATGAAGATCTAAGTGCATAGAAAATTTAATGAAGGTTAGATTTGCAGTAATAGTCTGTTATTTTACTTGAACCAAAGATATTTAAAGAGTTTTAAGGGCCAAATACTAGCACTATTCAGTACATCAGCTTCTGATTTCAATGGAATGAAGGTTTGGCCCCTGATGCCTCATTTTGGCATTCTAATGACTTTATTGTTTGACTGTTTTGAAAAGTCTCTTGGCAGGCAGCTGCTGCAAATATAATGGTTTGAATATTTAGGGCTGGTTTTTTTTCCCTCTATACTGTACTGGTTGTACTTTCAGCCATTGTGGAATAGAAATATTATTCAGCAAAAGAACTATATTAAAAATTATGGGCAGAAGTTAATTAAAAGTCAGCTGTAAATGCTGACTGCAAACATAACTGACTCCTTACTTCGTAAGTCTATATGTAAACGAAATGTAATAAAAATTAAGCTAATCTACCATTTTATTTTATCAGAAAAAAATGACCTGAAAAGGCATTACATACTTCTTTAATACTTAATCTATAAATCTATGTAGAAAGATGGTACTAATAAAGTGACTTTGAGATACAGGAGTGATTTGGTCTGTGCAAGCCCAACATGGGACTAAAATTGAAGTATTAAAGTTCATATCTGAATATGAATTATCCCTGATATGTCAGACAATATTTAGAGCCTAGAAAAGAATATACATGAGGTATATCCTGGCTTGTTTATGCGAGTTCTGAAAGACAAGCACATTTTTCCTCTGTAAGTAGTTTTGTTGCAGGTGGGTTGTTTTGTTGGGTTTTTTTTCCTATGTGGATAATATGTTATTTCACTTTCCTAAGTTTTCTCTTGAAAATACAAGAATTTATGCTCCTGACAAACTGTGTATTGATAGATTTCTCTATTCTATGTGGGTCGGTTACCCAAATCCTGCTTATATGTACCTCTTCATCGTTTATGTTTGGGAATCTGAATTACCTACCTAAACTGTTCTGTTCTCTAGGTGTGAGATTTCTGGCACAGGAGGTAACTGAAGTTCCCCAGTAATTCAAGGTGAACTTGAACTAATAAAAAAAATGCCATGGGCTTTCTTAATATCCAGTTTTTGAATGGTTATCAATGATGTCCCTCCCAATCACACACACACACACACACACAAAAAAAAAAAAAAAAAAAAAAAAAAGATTTCTTATCAAATGAAATCTGCATGGGAAAAAAATAAAGTGCTATGGATCACCACAGCAATGTTGGTTTGGACTACAAAGACATGCTTTCTGGTCAGCAGAATACCAGATACTTAATCAAGTATTATGTTGCCTACATGGTATTAATGAAACTCCCTGTTTAGCTGAGATCAATCATAACCATGATGAGACAGCTATTTCATAAAGTTCAGTGTATGCTGGTAACTGCTAATGTCAAGCAACCTCTCTGATATTGCATAGTATAGCCATGTGTTTAAACTGAGAATTTGACTGTCTCAGAAGGATCATCTACAACAGCAATATGTGAATGGTTAAACAGTTCGCTTCATGCAAACTGGGGATCAATGAGTAATATACACTCCTTGTGTCACTCTGCTAACTCCATGAAGGAAAGAGTGATAGAATGCTACCATTACTATGCAAGTTTATTCCAGATGTTCTAGGAGAACATCTGTCCCAAGTCATCCATATTTGCTGACTGACTGAGCAAGCTTAATGAAACAGTTTGTGTGTATGGTAGTACTCTGCAATGGTATGTAGGAAAAGGGAAGGGAGACTCAGTGGAACAGTCAAACAAAGCCAAAATATTTGCTGTGCTTTGCAGTGGATCAGGAGTAGCTGCTGGTACCTCTCATTCACACATATCAGGTACGAATTAGGTGGACGGGTCTTGAAACATAAGGAAAGGAGCCACAAAACTGATATTAAAGTGGTCTCAGGGTTTTAATAGGCCATGTCTTTGCAACAGCTCCATTGCAGCAGCTGGGCTATTCTCACTATCCTTTTCCAAGATGTGTGGTTTGTCTGCCCCAGTATTCTTCCCTCAATCATTTGAAATCTAGCTAACTTGTCAGGACACTGACAAAATAGCTTTCAGTCAGGCTGACAATGCCACCAATTGCAACTGGAATAGTGGTCTTATTTTAACTTATGCTTTGGTAATAGTAGCATTGTTGATGGCAGCACTAGAACAGTTAGCAACAGAATTCCTGCTCCCTCTGCAGCCCTTCTGCAGAGCACTCAGTGGCAGTGAACCGCAGAGCATAGACATACACACTTCATGTATTTTAGCTATATAAACAAGTAAGTACATTCTTGACACACAACATTGTCATTGTTATAGTTCCAATAAGGGACTTAAATTGCAGAAGAAGAACTTTTTTAAAAGATGCTTCTGGAATGACAACACTCAGAGAATAAAGACTTAAACTTACATATTCAGCCTTTGCTGCCTGTAAGTAGGAGTATACTGCAAAAAAGTAGTGGGTTGTTCTTGAAAACAAATATTCCACAGAGCTGGGGCTGCAAAAGCAGTCCTGTCAGCAGTTAGGTCATTTATATTTACTCTCTCCATTTTCTACTATTACTTGTCTTCTGTACCTCTGTCTCTCACTGGAATGGTCTTGGAGAATTTGTGGGAGCTTAAAGCTTTTGGATAAGGAAAAAACATATCAAGGGAGAAAAATGCTGTGAGTTTGAATCCTGAAAGAGTGTGCTTCTGCTACTAAATCTTAGCATATGAACCACCTACTAACATGTACCTTTTAAGGGAAGAAAAAGCACATGATCTTAGGCACAAGGAGACTTCTCACAGTGTGACTTGCTATAAGATGCTATGTTGAGTTTTTCAAGGAATGTTTGTGCAATGGTCTAGTGATGAACTGCAGATTCCTCATACCGTTGAATAGAATTGAGAGAGAAAACACCTTAGTAAGTATACATCTTAATAATGCTTTCAAAGACTCCCTAAACATTTGTGCAAGGTTTCTCCATAATTTTAAATGGAGCCAAAATGAAAGCCAAAAAAGAAAAACATCGCCAAAAAAAAAAAAAAGGGCAAGCATCCAGGAACGTACTGATTAACTGTAATCCTGAGGTAAATTACACATGTTTGTGCAGCAGGTTAGTCACTTAGGTAGCAGACAGAAGCTAAATATCTGGCTAGTCAAGCATAACAGCATAACCCTGAACACTTGGCAGTAGGTAGAGTTCACTATTTGATAAAACTGTTTACTCTAATTCACTCAGTAGGAATAGCCAATGGTTAAGTGAGGCTATATCTCACAAGAGTATAATCTATGGAAATGTATGTAGCATCCCATGAATACTAAACAAATGTGTTATGATCAGAAGTATTTCCAATGAATCTGTAATGATGGAACCTTGAAATTAAACTGTCTCCCTTGATTTTCAGTGTAATCAAGTTCATCATTCAATTCCTTTTTTTCCTCTTATTTAAGGCATCAAACCCATGAGCTCGTCAACATATGAAAGCATGTTTCAGCAGCTCAGCCCAAGAACAAAAGAGAGGAAAAGAGACAAAGGAGCCATTCTTCACATCATGGAGCACCAAATTCTTTATTTTAAAAAGCACAGTAGAAAAAAGACAGGGATTAAGAAATACAGAACAAAATTCCCATGCTAGAGAAACCACAAGGGCTCAATTTCTTAATCTCTATTCCACAAAGGTATTGCAATGCCTAAGACAGATAAGATACCCTCTGATGTTTGGATCGATCAGGATTTCTGAAATACCATTATTATGAAGCTTAAGCCAGTTTCTTCCTAATGAGACAAACTCCCAAACCATATGGTGACAAGAAAAACCACATTTTTTTTACCTATCACTCAAACTCTTGCCAGGAGCACTTCAGTGGTGCCATCAGTAGACGGCTTGCACTTGTGCTGGTCAGAGAAGCATTTCCCTAGGCTAACAGCAAAGTCGTGTTTTTTTAATTTGGGTGAACTACCTGCCAGGACATCAGGTGTCCAAGTGGGACAAAACTTCTCTCATTTCTTCAGCATTACCATCAAGTCATCAGAGAAACAGCAGAAGATTATTTAACTACCATCCTAGTAGTATTGCAGGAAACCTTGACTTCCTTCATTGGTGAGTGACAGTCTCTTAGTGACATCATCTTCTGAACAATGCAGTTCTCCAGCTGCATTATTTGCTCTTATAGTCCTCAAAATCTGTATACAGCCACAAAAAGGCAAAAGCTACTGATTCTGTATGTCTAACAGTTCTGAATTTATACCTTCATTTTTCTGTGTTACTCCTAGCAGACTAGGAGAACAGGTCACTTATCAACACTATTACTTGTATCTCATACAGGGAATGCATATATGAACACTTCAAGCTTTAGTGTCTTATGTCTTTTTTAAACAGTGCTGTCAGCTGGAATGTATATTTTTCAAGCCAAGTCAAAAGTTCTTCTGTACCTAGCAGCACTGTTGAAAAAGACCCCTTAACCAGCAGCAAATGTCAGCATTTATCAATTTAATTGTTTCAGTAAATATATATAATTTCATGTTTACCTCAGTGAATACCTTCTCAGCTTCTTTATTTCTCTGTCAGAAATTAGTTTGAGTCCTGTATAAAGTGTGATTTTATGCATAGTTTGAAATACAGCATCTCATTTCAGCATATGTGAATTAGAGTTAGCTAGAATTAGAATTAGTCTAGGAATCAGAGTAACTTGATACTGTTGTTGATGACAAGTGGTCTTGATAATTTTTTACTGGTCATAAATAAATTGCATCATTCTTATTTATCTGGTAGGTCAAAGTGCATGCACTTTGCTGTGTCAGCATTTGAAACAGCTCTTTGAGCAGTCTTCCTGCATCAGATTTTTCATCTATGAAGAGACAGAGATGATGCTTAACTTTTTTTTTTTTGAGTGAATGTACTTCAATTTCTCACAAACATTATTTTGTTACGTGTGTAAGATACACAAAACTGTGAACATGGCTGAGTTAAATTCCTTTGAAAATGAAAAGGAATCTTTAAAGAGCCATATTCATTTAGCTCTCTTACAGACAGGGAAGCATCTTCCTTTTTTCCACCTATCTAGTTTCCTGTTCAATACAGATACACAGAAGAACACCGTCTATCTTACCAAATCAACCCTGAGTGTATGTCTCTGTCTAATAGTGTATGTCTCCTGCTGATGGTGATCAATGTTAGATACTCCAGACAAAGTTTTAGGCCAAAGCTGAATAAACTCTCCTCTGATCTCTGCTAAGACACTGACTAAAATCTTCAGGACCAAAAATAATATCCCTTTCAAAATTCTCTTGCCACTTCAAAATTCAGTGAGTGTTTCTACTGTTCAAATAACTCATCACCTCTTCAAAGGAAAGCAACATAAAATCCTGAAAAACTGTCCATATTTCATGCTACAGGGAGATGTCAAGTTAATTGTACAAACAAAAAGTTTCTTATGTGCTTGCCATATCACTGTAACCAACACCTGCTCTCTCCTAGGTTCACTGAACACCCTTCAAACACTCATGCTTGTGTATCTTCGATTTGTTTTACTCTGTTGCATCTCCATAGCAGAACTAATAGGATAAAAAGTGTTGCGTGCATTGTGTGACCTTTCTCTTTCACTGTAGAGTGACTGCAGTAAACACACATTTACAGGAAGGAGGTAATACAACAGCGGAGGAGAAATATGTTAATGCAAATATAAGTGGCTTCATAAAAATATTTCTCACTTTCCATTGCCCTGTGAAACACTATTTCAACACAGTTAGATTCCTGCATTTCACTGATGTGGATGTATCTTCACTTTTACATGCTTTCTCAGTTTGGGCAGATGTATGTTTTTGGCAACACTATATTCATCTGTTGAAGTCACTAAACATGTGGCAGCATAACATTACCTAGGCTGCCTGTGTCTAACTCTGCACATAAGCCTGGATTTATATTGCTGGCAGAGAAAAATCTCTTTTTGATCATATAAAGAAAGCAAAGAAAATCTTAACAGACTTAACAGTTTCTGCTAGCATTTATTAAAGAGCTTGTACAATACCATAAAAATCAATAGCAATTTTTCCTTCTTTAGATATCAATAAGCTTTTTGGTTAGTCTCCAACACAACTGTTCACCTTTTCTCAAAATTGTCAATTAATTTATCACAGAGAACTGAAAGCATTTAGTGATATTCACAATGCCAAACTATTAATATCTACAGCAGTGCCATGGTGTACTTGACATGTCTCAAATATAATGGAGGACACAGAGCATGTTCAGTAAGCTTTATATCATACCATGTTGCATAATGAATATTCATATTAACTAACAAAAAAATCCCAAAGCCTGCATCAACTTTTCTCAAGGTTCTTTAGCATTTACCATATGGAGGTATTCAAACAGTCTTATTGACAAGATTATTTGTTGCAGAATCAAAGAAGCATAATCTTTAAAATAGACATCTACACAAATCAGTCACAACAAGAAAAGTATTTGGGAAGTTTTACTTGACAGAAGACGGGGAAGAATACTGTGTCTAACTAGTGGCAACTAATCAACATCTTTAAAATAGTAAGCACCAAATGTCTGTTCAGATCATGATGGCACAAAAATTTTGTATGAAGAAAATATTAAAAAATAACTGAAAGTAGATTATATCATCTATTTAGAAAGCTTTGTGTTTGAGATTTCTGTTGGCTTTGCCTCTTTGAAAAGATCTGCTCCTAGAATATAAGAACCTTCCACAGGCACTTCTTTCAGACTAGAAGTAGCTTTTTTTAAAATAAATAAAAAATTCAGTTAATGCTTAAGGAAGAAATCTTTGGAAAAAATAGGTTAGTTGTAAAAACCTCTCAAAGTAATTGAAGTGTTTTCAGGATGTGGTTGGTGAACCCATGACAGCCTGGCTACTTTGAAGGAATTCACAAAAGCTAGACAGTAAGGCAAGTATTCCCACATGAGGTGCCCCGTAATCAGAGAAAATGTCCTTGAGTCTTGCCCTTCTTCTGCCCTTCTGAAATGCTGTAAAAACTCCTCCATTTTTAAAGAAATCCTACAAACACCGATCATATATAGACCCACAACTATTTCCCAAAAGCTCCTGCTCTGTGTTTTCTGAGTATTTCTAGAGGCAAATCACTTGTCTGTTGTTGTAGTTCTTATTAGTTTTTTTTTTCCTTCACTGTCATCTTGAAATTTCACCAGAAATTAACCATAAATTTGCCAGATTGCTAACCTCTAACATTTTTTATCATTTAGTAACCACTATTTCAGAAGGCAATAAAAGAAATTACTTATTGCAAAATTGGGGCATTCACCATGATGCTTCTGAGTTTGTTAAATCAGAGAAAATATCTTGGGCATACTTAGAACCCTTGACAACTTCTTAGCTGAAAGCAAGCTGACACTTGATTACATAAAAAGCAAAATAAAAAAACGTTGTTACAGCCTGATGTCAGTTTCTGTAGTGCTTCCCTGAAATGAGTAAGAACAATTACTGGATGCAAAATCTGTTTAGAGAAAATGACAGCTATCTTGCCAGTGCAGCAGCTGAAGTAGCTCCGTGGTGGATTAGCCGGCAATAGTGGACTGATGCTTGAACTGAACTCAGAAATTTTTGTCCAGTTCAGCTAAAAAAAAAAAAAAGAGTAGCGTGACATAGTAATTACTACCAGGATCATCTCCAAGCTTCTTCTCAGGATCGCTTCCTTACGTGAATATTTGTGTTTGTCCTTAGCAATAATGAAGATGAAATCTCAAGATAAACCTGATGGAGGGCAAGTTTTGTTAATGAAACAGCGAAATGGCCATCATTTGCTTACTTTGTACCATAAATCCATCTCAGCCGAGTAAAACTCCCTGAACAAAATTGCAATTGCACATGATGTTGCCTTGAGTGATTTTGCGCACAGTGCTTTTTCAACTGTTTTTTTTGTTGTCAGCATGCTTAAAAGTCCTACACAGCAATACATGTACAGAAAATTTCAAAAGGGGCTTAAATGCCTCTATCGAAAATATCAGCCATTACTCAAAGACTACCAAGTGCTTTCACTTATATTAAGTACTGCCCAATCAAAAATATCCAGCTGTTTTACAGAGGACGTAACAGTCACTGAACTGATTTTCCTTTGAGCAAACATAACTGTAGGTACAGCATAAAACAGGCATGGACTGGATTCTGTAATACTGTATTCTAAAGAATTTTCAATCAAACAAACACTTGAACAAAATGCTTGAACAAAGTCTGTGCCCTACTACTGCAGGAGGTTTCAAACATTTCATGGAAACAACTGAAGCACAGAGGAACCTAATGTAACTTCGAAGTTGGTCCTTCTTTGAGGAGAAACTGGCCCTCCAGAGGCCCCTTCCAACCCAAGCTGGCCCATGATATTGCATATCTGTTGCTTTGAGCAATGGATCTCAGCTATGAAACCAAACATCTCATTTCTAAACACTTGAAGGTCATTGTTTGCTATACAGGTTTGTTATGTATGGAGGTAGCAACTAGAAGAGCTGATGACCACGTATCAAAGCTCTTGTTTTCTCAACCAAAGGTATTAGGATTCTGAAAAACTTTAATAACACTACCTTGACTCTACCTAGTTTAGAATGTCCCAGAGTTTTCAGGAGATGGCAAATGCAAAAGAAGCCTCCAAATGACAGTCCACCCACAGTTAATTTGGTAAACAAGTCACTTAAATGAAACAGCTTCCTTTGATTAAGTCATTCATGAGTATAGACATCTAACCTAAGTCTCCACATATTTCCCCAAATGCCTGTCTTCCAAGCATGTGAATAGTCCCGTTTACTGCTGGCTGAAAGAGGTTAAGAAAATGAGTAGATATTTATAGAACTAAATTATTGCCAAAATGCTAGATACAAGTATCTATGCACCACTTCCTAATTGTAAACATTCAATATCTAGAAAATAAAATGAATTAAAATATTCTTTTTAGCTTTGGTGGGTTTTTTTTGAATGAAGAAAGGAAGAAGGGAAGAGAAGACAGAGGAGGAATTTCATTTCAGCTGCATGATTTAGGATGCAATATTGGAAGAATTTTTTTATAACCTGCCCTATGCAAGAGTAGAATGCCCCTTTTCTCTTTCTCAGCACACACTTTTAATGCTGATTGGAATGACTACAGTGCAATAAAACCCAATAACATAGCATGTTATTAAATACTGGTTGCAAAAAAGAAAATCTTCCACTCCCTTTCTTTCTCTGGCTGCTAAAGCTTTTTCCAAATTATACTGTGCTAGTCAGCTGTTCTGTATAATTTGATATATTTTATAGCAATATTCAAAATATTATTTTTGTAATTCTTTTTTTGGCCAATAAAACTCTTAAGGAAACACAGCTGATAGCTCTCTCCATATGTACTTTCATTGTCACATTATAGTTTGTTTTAGCTGCAGTTAATATAAACCTCCATGAACACAAGCTTTTAGCTAATTTCTCATTAAATTAAAGTGGTCTTAGTCAATTTCCAATGCATACATCAAATGCTACAAGATGTTTAAGCATCTTTTATTTAGTGGTTTCTGCTGCTGTCCCCTGGGTAAAATTAATCCTTTTTCCTAATTCCCATGGCTGGTGAGAGAAATGGCAAGAGAGGAGCTGCCAGCGTTAGCCTGGGCGTGTTGCTCATGGTAGTAGATTGCTCCAGCAAGAGGTATTTAATCCCTGTGCAGCCACATCTTACATCTTGTCCTCAAGCTAGGGGACAAGAAGTAGGAGAGCAGTGTGACAGGAGCAAGCCACCCTGTTTGGAGCAGGGCACCGCTGGGATGGCTCCCCAACAGCCGGGAGAGGGATTCTGGCTCTGCAGGTGATGCAGGCTGCAGCTCCCCAGGGCTGATATTCTCTGAGAAGATAGAATTACACTAGTCGGGGCAGAGCCTTTGTTTTGTCCCTTCAGGGCACTAATGGCAGTGAACAGTCCAGATCGAAACAGATAAGAGGGGGATCAGAGTGACATGTGGACCAGGAAGTGTGTTTTGTGCTGTCTCCAGGGCAGCAGAATATAACTTTTGCCCACACTTCTGAAAAGACCTTAACCAGCACTTCTCCTGTGTGCTACTACAGGTATTCTCAGCAATGGTTTGAGTAGCACCAGACAGCAGCAGCTGAAATAAGAATTACATAGGGTTATGCTCGAGAAAAAATTTTTAGGAGACATTTGCTCTCCCAGTTCTTACTATACACTCAGAACACAAATCATTTTCTGTGTGAGCAAGAACAAGTGTCACTATTGGTGCACAAAAAAAACCCCAAAAATTACTTTAAATGCCTCTTGTGGGGCTGGATCTGGGTAGCTGAGGATAATATTTGGTTGTACTCTATCCTTCTGCACTGGGAATGTGAGCAGAGCAACTACGCAAATGCTGCTTGCCTCTGCAGTCAGGATTTCTCTTCGTACCCTCAGGACAATGGGTGGTCTAACATTTCACGTTGCACGAAACAGTAGCAAGAGGTTTCTTAGACATTTCTGCATGGGAGAGCTACACCTGTATGAATTCTTTTATGTTCATAGCTCTGATTTAAGTTAAAGTTTAAACCGTGCAGACCTTGCTATTTTAGGTGGCACCAAGCTATCTTAAAACGAACAGCTTCGATGTTTATACTTTTTCAGCTGCCATGTTTATGAGGCATGGAGCAGACTAATGGTCATATCACCAAAAAATAGAAAGGAGTGGAACAAAAGTAATGGAGAGACCAGAGTGCATTGTGGAAGACTAAAGACTAAAGAGATGGGTCTTGATTTTGTGAGGCAATGTACTCTTGGAAGATTTGTATTCCTCCAACTCTTCGTGTTTGCAGGACTAAGTGTAAATTTGCTATCCTGGCTGTTCATCAGTAAAGCAGCATATTAGGATTTGTAACACTTTATTACTATTAAATGTCAGATTATTCCATCCAATAGAATATTTTTTTCATCCAGAAAAAGTGCATAGTGTCCTATATAAGAAAATGCTAACAGATTTTAAATTCTAACTTTGCAGGGACAATTTAAAGTCTATTTTCCTTCTTCCAGCTGTTGGGTTGGTTTGGTTTTGTTTGTTTCATTATAGTTCTGTCTCATATGTTTATTATACCCTCTCCCTCTTCTTCTGGAAGTTCTGGTTGCCTTCAGCTGTTTGTTATTATTTGGTTTTCTGTATCACTTGATAATCTCTTTAGGACTTCTTCCCCTTCCTCTCTTTTTTCTCTCTAAGATAGATTTGATTTTCCTTTCTGCATTTTCCTTTCTCTTAAACTTTCCTCTCCTTTTCTCTCTGTTTCCTTTCATTATATATTCTTCACCCATCCTATGTTTGCTTTACTAGCACAGAGGAAAATGCTGAGGGTCATTTGCAGCTGCCACATATTCTGGAGCTGGAATGAGAGGGTCTGGAGTCACTGCTGTCATACAAGCTCCCATCCCAGCTCCTTCCTGTGCGCAGGCTGGGTACAGGATCTTTTCTCCATAGACTGGGGTTACCACAAAGAATCTCCTCAGAAAGTCCTTGCACAAAAGACAAATGCTACAGATATACAGCATTTTGGCCATATATCTCTTGGAACTCTACAACTTGATTCAAGGGTATTTGGAGTAATATGTGATATAAATTTTGCATCTTCATCTCATAATGTAAAAAATCTGTGCAATTTACAAGCATAAGGAGAGGGTGTAGAAATCGGCAATAGCTCAAACTCTGAAAGACCTGGGTTCAGTCATACCCTTCCTGCTACTTGTTTAAAGTATCCTGCAGAGGGGACCTAGCGGGGAAGACTATGTGACCGCTGCTCCAGCCAACAGTAGCTCAGTTGTTAACAACCATGGGCTTTAACAAAATAAGTACTTCTGCTACTTTAACTCATTTTCTTTTTCCTGTCAGCAAATAGCATGTATGCCAAACAATCAGCCCCAGAACTGTATTCCTCCTCTCATTTTTATTTCATTCAGCCTTTTTTGCAGATTGTTGTTAGAATGAAAAGACAGTAGAAGGCCATGCTTCCAGAGATCAAACTTCCCATTGTTCTTTGAATAAGAGCTTGTATTTGAGTACAGAGATTTGCATAAGAATTAGTCCCCTTCCTTGTATCAAGTCAGCTATTTTCGGCTCAGTGTAGCAATCTTCGATTTCTTGGTTGTAACTATGGCAATAAGATTAGATGGTATTCAGTAAAATTCATTTTACAAATTAGCATGGGAGAGTGTCCATGACTGTGATAGAAGGAGCTATGTAAAAACATCGTGAAATGAGATTGAAATTAAATCAGAACTCAGAATATTCCTCAAAATAATGATTCTCAAACTCATCCAGCGTCATCTGATCATTTGTGAATGATTTACAGTTAGCCACAATAAGCATAATCGAATCAATGGGCCTGATGTGTGTTGTATTTCTTTACTCAAAGCCATTTTGAAACTACATTTTAACCCCATGTTGGGTGGATGCTGAATTCTTTGATGTGGAACTTTTATAATAGTAGCAGTCAAATCAATTTCAAACACTTTCATTTCAGTACAAATCTACAAAGCTCATTAAGGTCTGGGAAATTTTAAAAAAATAAATAAATAAAATAAAATTTTTTAAAAGTCACGCTCTAGGCCTCAGGCCATGTTATAATGAGGGTAAGAATGAGCAGTGGTAGGTACTATTTGGAGTTTTGCCTCTTTGCCATTATGCTGCATGGTACAAACCCGTCAGTTAATCAGAACAGCAGACCTTAATTTGCACACACTAAAGGTGGTTTCCTGAGGTTTTGCATCATTTGCAATAAATCTTGGTTTTGATCGTATGCCTTTACTAATGAGTCTTCTGCCCATACCTAGCCTTTGCTGTTCTTAATGATATATGCAAACAGCATTAGAAGGAAGACAGGTTTAGATACATTTTTTTTCAGATGTTTAATGAACATCTTTTTTCTTTAATTATTTGCATTTGCCCAAGGAAACTCTTACCTTAATAAAAAATGTATTGCAAAAAATGTATTTTCAAAAAGTATTTGACTAACTGGTCGTGTTTTTGGCTTGCTATGTTATACTTAATTTAATGTGATCTCGAATTAATATTGATAAGGTTCTTTCATTGAATATTAAGAAAATACCAAATTACAAAAAACAAGTGAAGTTTTGTCTTTCTTCTTCTTCTTCTAACTATAGTCTTTCACAGCTTTGCTTGGATGTAAGTTGGTATATTAGAAGGCTGACAGAGATCAACCCTACAGCCTTGCACAGGAAGAGAGCAGTATTGCATGAAATTTTATCTCCCAGCACAGTTTAAGCTCAAATGATGTCCTTCAATGCAGCACAAGGCCTGTACTAGCCAAACCTGGCCCTTCAGGAGGAAGGGGGAATAACAGATTATCTAGACCTTTACAGGACTACTATTTCTGTCTGGAAAAGTCATGTTCAGGTTTTTCCTCAGTGCTCAGTCCTGAGGTAGCAAAGGTCTTAGGAAGAGCACACAGAGTATTTCAGGATAAAGCTATTATTTGCTGTCTGATGTTCTGGGCGTTCCCTAAGTAAAGTAATATGCAACTAGGTTGCCTGCTTTTTTCTTCAGATACCTTCATCTGAAGTTATTTAATTGCAAATCCTCACTGAAAGCCAGGAACAGGGACATTACTTCAACAGAAACATAATGCATTATCAAAATTGCTTTATGTTTCTTCACAGGTGAAAACAAAAGCTATTGGGTTGGAAATGTACTTGTTCTCGCTATTGTTTATCTGAATAATTGTTTGCTGTTCTAAATGAGAACAAATGGATGTTTGTATATAAATAATCATAACCCATTTCCTTGCCAGCAAAACCTATTCCAGTTGGTGGTATACAAACCATCAGTTATTCAGTGGCTCAAAAATCACTGTGCCTTTTTTAAATGGTCTATACTGCAGGATAAAACCATTTCTAGCAGTATAGGCAAGAGCTTTCAGTCACAGTTTTAAGCCCTCCATACTTTTGCAGAACAGAATTCAGCAGTATGCTTAGTTTGCTGTGACTCTCCAAAATAGATCACACTATGGCACAAATTCGTCTTATACAGGGTATGCATTACAACCAGGGGGTATAATGCAATATGACAGCAGAATGACACTGCACATATCAGATTACTGAAATCTGTGTAATATGTAGCTCTCAGTGCAGAAAGTTTAAATGAAGTAAAGCAGTGGGAAAGCTGAAATCAAATGCTGTAATTCAGGAGGTGACATGACATCTGTCCTGATTTCAAAAGCAAAAGGTGAAAGGATCAGGTAGGTCTGTGAAGGATGTTCTCTTCCCAGGTTGGAAGATAAACAGTTGAGAACAGTTTGACAGACAGTGAGCTGGGTGAGAAGGAGTGGAACCAGACCATCTAATGCATATCAAAGTACTGTTTAAACTCTTGGCGTTTGCCAGAAAATACCAGACAGTCCTCCTAGGTTTAGCTTATGCCATTTAGAAGACTCATAGGATAGGTAGGAAACTGATAAGGACAGCTTTTCAAGAATCCCCAGAAGGAATATCTACTGCTTCATTCTTATGCAATGGAGAGATTTGCCTTGGATTTCAGCCCTAAATCTAATCTCTTAATCAGGTGCCAGAAGTACTGCATAAAGACATTTTATGGGCAGCACAGCTCCATAAGTAACTTGTCTCATAGTAGCTGCCCAATAAATCTTTTTTCTTGACTTTCCAAGCATCAAAGTGAACAGTAGTGGCAGGCCCTCCAGTTGTCCCCATTCCCAGACAGAGAAGACATCCTGAGTTTTTTTCTGAGTTGAATGAGTATGAGCTGGAATGCATGTGTGCACCAGCAGTGGCAAATAGCTGACAGTCCAGCCAAGAGTAGGTGACATATGGGTTAAAAAAAGATCGATGAAAAAGCCTATCCTGCCCATCTTGGGAAAAGCTGAAAATTATGTGTTTAAATAAAGGGAAAAGAAGCCACTTTAAAAGAAAAACTAGTTTTCAGGCACTAAACTGACCAGCAGACCTACTTATTACATCTCTTTTCCTGTCTTAGCCAATCAACACCATAAAGCCTTGAAATGCTACGGGACAATCAGTTAGATGTATCAACAGCCTTTGTAATTGCTGACTGTGTTTCTGCTTTTAATTTGTGAATGCGCTAACTATGCCTGCCTCTGATTGAAGGAAATGCCTGAGTGTAACAGGAGCCTGTGGATAAGGTTTGCTCTCCTGTTGTCCTTCACATACTGAGAACAATGCAGAAAATGAGTCATTACTTAGCTGACAATGTAGCAGATCAGAAGTAGCTGATATTTATCTCCGATTAGGAAAGCATCACTGTAGTTCTTTTTACCTGAGCAATTTAAAACCTTTTCTTTAATCTGACAGAAAGGAAGCTCTGCCGTTTTACAGAGTGGAGGATATTTTTAGAGTTACTGAATACTGTAGGATCAGAATTTCCACCTGTCTTTGAAACGTGTTGGAGCTTTCTTGTTCTTGTGGACTAGATTTCTTTGTCTCATTATAGCCTGTCCATCCTATTCTTTATACAGTTCTCATGCAACGGAAGAAATACATGGGGGAATACTGGTCTATAGGGCACAAACAATGTCCAACTCATTGTGTCAGTAGCTAACCTGCCAACTTTCAGCTCCTGCAGCTGGGTATTTGGAAGGCTATAAGGCCCTATATGCTTGTACCTCAAGTGCAGTTGTGAACGCAAAACCATCACCTGCTGAAAAAGATCTATATAACATTACATTTTGGATTTGCGGGAAACTGAGTTGTCAAAGGTGCAAAGCACAGTACTGAAGTATAGATGAAAAAGAAAAAAGGAAGTAATTCTGCAAAGCGCTTTAGGATAGACGAAGTATGGAAATACCTATTTTTAGCAGTTTTAATCAAGCTACAAGGAAAATTATGTAGCATATTAATTCTTGAAGGGTTTATGCAGGTGGTATTCATCATCAGTATGGGTTTGTTGGTGCACAATGGAACATTCAGTTGAAACAGTGAGATCCACTGTCTTTTTTGATACACCTGGTATAAAGAAGATTGGTTACCTTTATCACAAAAATACAGGCTGATCACATATGTAAGTATTTTTCTGCAAAGTCATGTGTTGGTTCTGCAGACTCATGAGGAAATCAGAGTTTAGCTTAGTTTTGCTCTACTTCTTTGGAATATTAAGGCAAGGGTGTTCAATTCACAGGCAGGAAGAAGCAGATACCTTTGAGGTCAACTCCAGAGCAAGAACAAGAGCTCCTGCTTGCAGTCTACTTGGCTTCTTCCCTAAAAATCAGAACAAACCTTCCACTGAGGATGGAAAAAATGGGCCAAAAGGGGGAGGATCTTCTGATGAAGGACCATAAGGAGCAAAAACCCATAATCAAGCACTATGGTCCACTCATTGCTTCTTTACAGCTGAGAATCCAAGGAAAAACTGCATCATCACCAGAATGCCCTTCAACTGTTTACTGATGACAACACCACTGCTGCTATGACTCATTCTCAGCTTCTTATTGTCTCGTATTTATTGAACGTATGGCAACAGGGTCTGGCAGCAGCCCAGCACTGGAAATCTTCGCCCCAGCTGCAATTTGGGAGCAGACCCGTAGGTCAGAGAGGGACAGAAAGCAGGATCCATCCTGAGGCCAATACCATAACTCTGCTGTCACAGATCACTACTGTTATTACAGCAGACCCTGTAGAAGTCCCCCAAATCCCCGAACAATAACAAGAACCTGTTTCCTGAATACATATTACAGTGCAGTCAATTCCTGTAGGAGATGCAGTTTAATGTGAAAATTTCCTCATTCAATCTTTGCTTGTTCTTTCTGAATCACTGGAGCTGCCCTTCACTGCAAAGTGGTCCTACTGTGCCCTTTCCTGATGTAAATCGCATTACGCACAGCTAGGACTCTCCTGCCTGTTTGCCTGCCAAATCGACAGCAAGGCTCACACTTAATTTACAGGTATCTACATTTGCTGACTTGTGCTATTAAGCAAGTTGACTGGCTGTTTTACTAATTAAGAGTGCAATAAAATAAGAAAGAGGCAGAAAGAGGAGTGAGAAAGCAAGAACAAACTGAGAAAATACAGTGGCTGACTTTCTGGGAATTTGTGGTAATTTACGTGTGGTAACTCTGAAATGCCTGACTGTTTGATAAAAATTGCCTAATGGGTTCAGAGCTGCCAGTGGGGAGGGAAAGAATGCCAGACAAGCAAAAAGGCAATGTGATTATATAGGTCTCATTTCCCCGTTGAAAGCAGTAGGGAACAAAACAGCAATAAAATACTGAAAAAAAAAAAAAAAGTCATGGGAATTTTTTTCTTGGAAAACTCTGGCCCCTTCCAGCTACTTTAGCAATACAGTACATCACTGGTCACAAGGCCCATGTGCCACCTATATCCCACATAATTTTATTTGTGGAGTAAATGCAGCTCCAGAGGGATGGATTTTTATTGCTAATTCTCTCTGCTTAGGTGAACACTTCATTCTAATTGAGCAAAACTTGTTGATGGGTTGAACACACAGGCCATCCCTCACTTGTCACTAGAAGTAAGAACAAACTGCAGATACAGAAATAAGTTTTCATAGAGCTTGATGATGCTGGGATGCTTTCTGCTACTTTTGTCTAATTGTCATAGAAAGGATGGAGTTCTCAGAGCAATATGTCTTACCAGGGTGTGCTAGATCCACCTAGCAATCATCGTTAGATGATTACCTAGAGAAGAAGCTCATTTTCTGAAAGACAAAATCAGCTCAAAACTGACAACAACCTAGAAAATAATCCTTGCAGCAATTTTATGTTAGTGGATATATAGTACTGAAAGAGATCAATAATGTATTTTATTATAGGAGTTCTGATAACGAAGTGTGCTTAGACATTGTCCAAATTGAATTTGTTCTGGGTTAGACGAATAAAATGTAGTGTCAGCTGAAGTGAAAGGCAAAAATGTAAGCCACTTAATCTCATCAAAACAAAGCTGCTTCTGAGCCAAAATGCTCCCATTTGAAACATTTTGTTATTCTGATTTATTGAATGACTTCTCTTATATGGAATCTTTAACAACATTAAAAATTCACTGAAGTATTCACAAATCAGTTGAACTTTGCAGAAAATATGCAGTTTTAATTTGTTTGGGACACATTGTGGCTGCATTTCTCTAGACAGCTTTCCATGGAAACAAGACTGAAATTCTTGCAAATGCATCCCATTTTCGCGACTGAAAGTCTTAACCAGAGCTTGTGACCCACTGTCTCTCACAACAATGGCTAGTTGAAGGAGATAGTCCAGACTGGAATTGATTTTTTTTTCCCTCATGAAAATGCCAGCTAAACACCAGCATCAAACACAGCAAAGATGACAAAAGAGACTTGGTTGTAGAGAATATGTATGTACTGACATACATAGCATGCCATTTTAGACAGTTAGTGCATGTAAGTAGCCGACTGCATACTTTAAAAGTTTTCATTTACAGCCAAAACCAATTACCTATGGAGCTGGTCAAAGTGTATGCTATCACAGATGCACTACCTGACTATGAACCAAACAAAATATTTATTTTCTACCGTTGCTTTCTTTTCTACCTGAAAATATTAATTAATTGTGTTTTTATTTCACCCAATGCACCATATGAAGACTTTCATAACTCACCTGGAAAAGGCTCTGAACAATCTTATTTATGTTGACCCGGATTTCAGTGGGCAGTTGAACTTCCAAAAGTCCCTTCTGATCTATATTATCATACAGTTCTTTAAGTTTACTTTTTGTTGGCTTGATTTTGTTGTGTTTGTTGTTTTTTTGGTGGTGGCGCTGGTGATGGTGGGTTTGGTTTTGTTTTGGTTGGTTGTGGTTTTGGCTTTTTATTTTTTATTTTTAATAAATAACAATTAGGTGCATATGTTGGAATAGAAAAGGAATAGCAATAACTTCTGTGTCCCATTACAGGGCTAATGATGGATGATAGTATCAGGTACATAATCCTAAATCTGCCTTTAGGGGGGGCACGCGTTAGCAGGTACAAGTTCTGAAGAGTGAGCGGGGTGCAAGATGCACTGCCAAGTAAAGGTGTTGCAGATGTTTTTGTCTCACATTGGTAGGCAATGTTGCTACCAGTGCTCTACCGGGTAATGGGGAGGTATTGATATCAACGCCTTTTCGCTGGTCATGCCAAAGCCTTTGTTCCACTGAGTCTCCATTTAAGTCAGCAAGCATGAACAGAAAGCTTCAGCCAGAAACAAACATTTTTTAAGTTCTTTAATTTTCATGACAACTGAAATGTGGTGGAGTCTTTTCTGAGAGGGAGGGATAATACGTTGAAGCATACGTCACTTTCTGGAAAGAGTTATTGCAGGGCTGGAAATAGTTCCAGTCAGTGGAACCTCTCAAAGTTAAAGAGCCCTCTTAGAAAGCTCTGCCAGAGCCTTGTGTCACAGTCAGAGTGACCTGATGGGGGTTTGGTTGACCCTTTTCTAGAAGCATCCAGAGACCCCTGAGCCCTCACTGCCCTGGCAGCAAAAGGGGCTGCGCACTGTGGGGCCTGGCACTGGAAGATGGTGGCTGTGGAGGACCTCCTTATCCCCATCTTCTGCTGCCCCATTGACGACCCCTGCACCTTGGCCATCCATGGGAGTCCCGGCTTCCTCTGCCACCCCTGTCCCCATATCCCAGAAAGGAGATGGAGGAGGTGGCAGGTCCCCCCACTCCGGGCCAGGGTAGGGACTGCTCAGCTAAGAGGCCCCAGCACCCCCTGGAGAGGAAGCCCAGCAGCCCCCAGGCCCTACAAGAGGCCACCACATCGATGGCTCCAGGAGGGCACCCCACTTTGAAATAATTCAAATAAACAGTGCTTTCATCATCTGAGAAACTCTCCTAAGTATTAACAGTAGATACACCTGGAATTTGGTCTTTCAGAAGGTGTTTGAAGGAAAGCTGATAACATGGCATGCTTACATTCAGTGATTAATTTGACAGAATATGTTTTTTTTCTCTTATGAAAGGAGCATCTCAGAGAAGCAGATTAGTTGTGCCCGCCCTTCTCACTCCCAAACGCTGACAGCAGCACCAGGACCAGCAGGATAAATATTATTTCTGTATCTTTTTGTTCTGCACAGTTGAAATAAATATGTTTAAATGACTTTTTGCTGCTTGGAGTTTTCATGGCAAGAACCTGGTTATCTCTTGCCTCACTTTGTTTGTGCCTTTCCAAAGCACATTTAAAACACTTCCCTTAGCCTGGGCAGAGATTTTGCATGTTTTTGTCTTGTGCATAGAACTGGACACATTTTATCAAGGTATAAATTACTATGCAAGGTAGAGGAGAGGCTAACTCCCTATACAGCTATTCACAGAAAGGACTGTATTTCCTACCTATTTCTCTTGACAAAATGAATGATGTATGAAATCATAAGAAATAGTCTCTGAGCTAAGCCCTTTCCTACTACTCCTCAATCATCTCTCTGAAGGATTTATGATCCAGTCCAGCACAAATTCAGAATTTTGAGCTTTTATTATAGAAACTGGTTTTTTTAATTTCTTAAAATTTGCAGTGTCCTCATCACCATCAGGCTGTCCCCTCTTTCCATCTGAAATTACAAGCTAGTTTGAATCACATTTCTGATTTTTTTTTTAAATGTAAAGCATATGTTCCTTCCATAGGTTATGTAACAGAAAGCACATCTGCAATAACTTTACGTGAAACATGAGTGCAGTGTTTGGCTTTCACACAGTCGTCGCAGGTAGCATACTGTGACATCATTGTCTGTAGTAACAATACTTCCTTTTTTTGTTTTGTTTTAGTATTTTGAGCCAAACTCCCACACATCTATTCCCTATCGGATCCAGCCAATTTAACTTACTGAGTACGGACAAAAAACAACTAATGAATTTCCTGTAGCATTGGTTATAAAGAGCATCTAAAAACCATCCTTAATGTCCAGTCACAAATTTGCTTCCTCTTCCATGACATGAAAGATTTCTTTGGAAGAGCCTTTGCCTTATCTCAGACTTGAAGCCATTTATCATCAAGAACTATGGTTTCTTTAATCAGCCAACCCTAATAGCCATTGGCTCTGTTACAAGCATTAGGTGTATACCTTCCATCTTAAAGTCTTAACATTCTCTAATTAGGCAGAAAGAAAAGACAATTTCTGTAATGAAAGGCGACTGTATGAGAGATTTTGAACTCACATTGAAAAAAGAAAGTCATTTATCCAGCAGAAGGAGAGACTATTCCTTTCATTGAATACCTTTGGGAGTTGCTCTCCTAGTGTTTATCTGAATAGACCTGAAGGAGCATCTTTACAAATCCAATATTTTTATTTATGTTAAGACAGCTGTGGTCAAGACCAGGGACCCTTTGTGCTGTTTTCTCTAAAAATATGTGTAAGAGACTGCTTGGCACAGATTACTACCTGAATAGGCAGTGCAGGGAAAGTGTGGAAAGAAGGACACATTATGATTATTGCTCATGCTTTACAAACAAGGGACTGAACCCCAAGGAGGGTTGTGCTGACCCTTTGCAGTGTAATAATCACACCGGGAACTGAGTTACCTGTCAGGCAAGTGGTCCGGTTCTCCGCTTCTGTGACCAGTTTCCATTCCCCTAAAGAATAACACCAGGAACCTGAAAATTCACTGTTGAAATGAGGATGCTGGTGCTTCAGAAAACACACGCTGTAGGCAGGCATATAAATACACCGTTTATGCTGCTGCTTGCTTTTCTGGTAATGAATGGCAATGTAAAATCTTTAAATACAGGCAAATGAGCTATATCCTGAAAGATTTCTCTAAAGAACTTGTCTGCCCCCAGGCTTGGGAGTAGGTACAGTAGGTGTCATGGTCCCACGTGTGCATGGTGATGCCTGGTTATGCCAGACCTTGCCACTTTGTCCAGGCTGGAACTACAGTGGCCTCTCTGGACTCTTGTAACTCAGGTGGGAACTTAGCTGAAAACAAGGCTTGATTGGGAAAAAAAAAAAAAAAAAGCTAGTAAGAAAATGTCCTCACCTTTTGACTGATGATGTGTGCCCATTCACATTAGCCTGACCACTTCCAGCTCTTTTCTGAAGAATTATGTCTCATGGGAAGGGAGTATGAGTAAGTGGAAGTCCTGCTGCACAGGCTCTATATGGAGTATATTTTATGCCTCTGGTTTTTCTTCGGTCAGTTCATTTCTCAATAACCTAAATAAATTATCGTCTTTGGATGAAGAGAGATTTGGTGGTGGGGAAGCACAGCCTGATCATTGTTCTTACAAAGATAAGACTCAGTATATTTCTGGACTAAATTTAAAGAAGTATTGTGCCCCCTTTCACTGTGCAATGTTCCTATTTTTGTTGAGCTTCTATATTATCCACTGCTTCTGTTTTCTTATTTTTAAAAATTTTCCAGATCAGTTTTCTCAGGATTTCCCAACTCACTAAGATTTTTCACATTCAGAGAGGTTGGCTATCTGATTCTTATCTACCAGGATCACCTGTTATTGCAAGAATGAAAGTATCATCAAATTTTCTTGTAAAATGGGGTCAGGTGTATATGGTTTATTGCTATGTATGTGTGTGTATGTGTGTTTATCCAGAAAAGATATTAAGGAAATGTACTCAGTTGCCACCTCTGTCAACACAGAACACTTTTATATTTAATCACATATTGTCATTACACAGTATTATTATTTCTGAGACATACGCAGGTATGACCTTTATTATTCAAATTTCTGCTTAATGTATTATAACATCGCTGTACTTTTGATTCATGTAAAATAGGGTGGAGAGTTTTTTTCTAAAATTAGACTACTTAATAACAATAATGAATGTGAGCTTTAATCTGCATGCAGCTCTGTCCTCTTACTCCCATAATGTACTAAATTAGGATCTTTTCATGCATTGTAATTTGGGAAGTTGTTCCTGAGCAATTGCACACACAGTTAAGCTAATCTTTCTTCCCCAGGATAGGAGATTCCTTCCTGATGCAAAACTAGGGACTATGATTTCCTTTTCCAGGATACTTGACTTTGACTGATAGCAGCTAACCTATTCCTTAAAATGTCCCCTGAAGCTGATGCTGCCAAGCCCAGGGCTGTGTGACCTGCCCTCCTCAGGCAGAGCATCCTGTGCGTAAAACTATTGTGTCTCAGGGCGTGTGTGCATGGAGGTCTCTGTGGGTGCGTACAGAGAGAGCAAACTTATTTCATCAAGGTTTCTGCAGACTTCCAGCTGAAACAGCAAGCAGAATAGAAACATTGAACTAAAGTCAAGGCAAGAAAGTAGGGGGGAAAAAAAAAAAAAGTGTTGGGACAGAATTTAGATAAAAGAAAAAAAAAACACACTTTTTTTTTTTCTACTGACACTAGCAAGAAAAACATATTGACATAATTCACAGAATCACATAGAATCACAGAATGTTAGGGATTGGAAGGGACCTCGGAAGATGATCTAGTCCAATCTCCCTGCCAGAGCAGGAACACCCAGATGAGGTTACACAGGAAGGCGTCCAGGCGGGTTTTGAATGTCTCCAGAGAAGGAGACTCCACAACCTCCCTGGGCAGCCTGTTCCAGTGCTCTGTCACCCTCACCGTGAAGAAGGTTCTTCTCATATTTAAGTGGAACCTCCTGTGTTCAGTTTGTACCCATTGCCCCTTGTCCTATCATTGGTTGTCACCAAGAAGAGCCTGGCTCCATCCTCATGACATTCACCCTTTACATATTTACAAACATGAATGAGGTCACCCCTCATTCTCCTCTTCTAAAGAGACCCAGCTCCCTCAGCTTGAGTGGGAAATGACATGTTCTTCTAATCTGTTGATGACCTTTCTGAGTCAGTTCCTTGCTGTTGTGAGCTGTTACATGGTCATTTACACCTGTGTAGAATATAAGTCTTACAAACAACTTTCTTCCTTTTGCGCCTATATGCTTTTTCTTTATTTTCTGCTCATTCTGCAGTGGCAGCTGTGGAGAACCAGCCTTCCCAGAGGTGCATATCAGGTCTCTTCAGTATCGCACCCTCCATTCTCACTTTGATATAGAGTAACAAGTTTGCACTAATGCCATCTCAGTTGCTTTAAGAAAGGATTAATGTAAACCCATCTCCCCACCCAGGCCACTGCTTGTGTTCCTCCCAGGCTGCCACCCAGTCAGTCCCTCCCTTCATTTGGTCACTTCAAACTGCTGACATCTTTCTCCCTCCTGCCAGTCCCCTTTTTCTGCCAGGTCTGCCCAGAATTCTTTGCCACTCTCTGATTACAGTGCTCTTTTATCTTATAGCCCCTTACTTTCTGTCTCCCCATCCCCTCTCCAGCTGAATCCAGTCTCTACATCAAGAAAGCTCCTGTCCTAATCCAGGCTGCTTCAGCCTCCTGCCAGCTGGTGTGGCATTTTCTTCTCCTTGATGGAAGCATTGCATGCCCAGGATTCTGCAGGGAAAGCACAGGAGGCATGTTCCTCCACCTTCAAAACCTAGCTCCTGCTATGTCTCTGGGTCCTTGGGGACAGAGCCAGGAAGGGTGCAGAAAATTCAACTGCTGCAGGCTGTAGCCGTGGCCCGTGGCATGCACAGCCCAGAGGAACTCCTCTGAGAAATGGGTATCCTGCCCTAACAAGTCTCTGTGGAGCATGCATGAGTTATCTTGTCCTGAGGGCTTGTAACTTAACTTCATCATGTGATTTAAATGACCAGCTCCTCTGGTCTGCTTCTGAATACCAAACGCTCACCACACAGCGTGTCGGGACCAGCCCAGGAGTTATTCACAGGATGAATATCTCTGAGTACAGAATAAATCACAGCAAGTAGCAAGCTGTCTTCTGACTTGTCACAAGCATGAGGGGAGAGGAGGGGAGGAGGAAGCTGGAATTAAAAAATTACCTTGTGGCAAATTCTTTACTTAGTTCTGAGAAAGGAAAAGGGCCAAATCCTCAGGTGGTGTAAGTCATTCTATTCCTGTTGAGGTCAAGTCATAAATTTTAAAACTAAGTGGGACATAGACATCATGTAATTTGACCTCTACAAAGACATAGGACAGGAGATTTCACTCATTCATCTCTTTACTGAATTTAATAGTAAATATTTGTCAGAGATGACATTAATGGGGTGTTAGTCTTGATGTATTTTTTTCACTGTTGCAAAAATATTTTGTAATACTGTCATTATTGAGCAAATACATATACTTATATACATCTACATATTCTTGTGTATGTATATGTTCACCATAGGCATGTGCCAAGTTCTTTATGCTTATCTAATTATGCTCCTAGAAGAGGGACTTGTCAACTTATTTTCAGCTGAGGTACATCTGTATGGCTGAGTGACATTCACAACTCCTACACTCTTTTTTTAACAGAGCCCTAATGTTTCCCAGTGTCTCTGGCTAAACTCTGTCAAACCTCAGTGGTGTACAGAGTTTTCTCCAGTCTGCTCTCCTTCATAGCACCAACGAAGCACACTCTAGGTGACTGGTGTGAATGGAAGGTTTAAAATTCAGAGATGCATCTGCGAGTGTAACAGGAAAATCAAGCAGCATACCACAGAGATGCAGAAGCAAGGAGGCCCCACTTTCCCAAGACCGCACATCATCAAAATTATAGGTGATATTAAGTACTGCTAAAAGTTTGTTCTTCTCCGGGTCAGAATCACGGCAACTGCGAAGTGTGTGGACACAGGCATGGACCTGATGAGTTGCTTCTCTCAGCCATGAGAAACAGAATCTGAGGCAAAGAGCACAGCTAAGGCTGAAGGGATATAGAACTGCCCATCTTGCAGAGAGTGGGTTTGGTAACCAGCAGAAAGAAGGCAGTAGGTGACTTCTACTGAAAAGAGAGGAATACACTTAAACCAAGGACAAAAACCTAGTATTTTCATATGCATGAATGATATACTGTGAATTCTCTTGTGTTTTCCATGCTATGTGTGTGTGTATCTGTGTGTGGTTAGTAATTAGTTTGTATGACAGAACACAATGTAATTAAAGTATTTTTTATTAAATCTCACCATTAAAAATTGCTAGAGCTGATAACCTGTTTTCTGAGTTTAGATTAATGGTGACATCTAATTGAGTTGTAACTGAGCTACAGCTGGCTATCCATGCCTCATTATGGGAGTGCCCAGACTCACAGAGGAGACTGATAGACATCAGCTTGCCGTGCCTGTCCTTAGTGTGTTGTGTAACTTGGGACAATAAAACCAATCATACGCAATTAGGTATGAATTTCATTATCAGAAGGACATTGTGAAGAAAAAGATGTCCCTTGTGCTCCTGGTTAACACGTACATGGTAAGCAGAAATATGACAAGATCGTTTTCACAAAGCAAATATTTTCCTACTATGAAAATCCTGTTAAATATCTTAAACACTTTTAAAGGGTAGCTGCTTAAAAAGAATCCCTGGTAAGTAGATTGCAATTCTTCATTCAAGCACCCTAACAATTGTCCAGTACAAGCGAAAAAACGTTACCTATAAATTTGACTAAATGTTCTCCCGCTGTTGCTTTTTCCTCATTTAAATACATCTTCCAAATTGCTGCTTGTTTGTTGTAACGCTTATAAAGGCACCATTTTACCAACGCTGGTTTTTGTTCTGTGACACTAGCCTCTCCTTAGTGACCATGTAGTCTTGTTTTTGTTTTCACTCCTGCTCTGCTGTTCCTAGCTTCTTCCTGCTATGTACGTACAGAGGAAACAGGGGAAGAAGAAGGGATTTCTGTTCTTTTATTTTACTCTCTGCTGCATCTGGCGTCGTTCAAATTGGTCCCAGTTCTGCAACTTTAGCCCAAACACCTGACACCTGCCCTGCTGCCCTCAGCGATCATATTAACTGATACTCTGTGGATTTCAGATTGCAGTCCCTTGAGGGAAAGCCATGTCTTCATTGTACTGCAAAGTCCCTAGTACATGTATGAGAAGACTCAGTAAGCATAGTAGAAAAACTCCACTGAGAAAAATTTGCAGAGCTAAAAGCTTTTAATCTTCTCAGAGTATTTTTTCACTTTGATTTTACAAATATTTTTTCCTATAATTTAAGAAAGTTTATAGTCTTGATTTCTAACCTATCTTCCAAGACTATATATAACATAAAAGTAAGAGCTTTGGACAACGTCTGCGAGAGCAGTCATCCCTCTTTAATGTACAAGACAGGCTTTTTAATCCTCAATGCTCAAGTGGTTTCATGAGGGTGCCACTTGTTTAGTTCTCAGCTTCCTCAAACAAACCATACCCAACAGCGCAATATGAATTTGGATCTTGATCAAGGGATTTTAGGGACAATATAAGCACAAGAACAAAGCTGGCATAGTTTCAACTAAAATCCACAGCTAAATGAAAAAGACACACAGACATTCTAATGATGCTATCTAGGTGTAGAATATTTATACATCTCAGAGAAAATATAAAGGAAAAACTAATTCAGCAGAGACAAACATTCACATTTGGAAAACACCATGTGAGTTGCATCATGTGCCTTCTTCCTTTGTGGTATTATGTCACTGAAATCCCCAGTAATGCTTTGAACATGTAAAGATAATTGCAAATTTGAATAACTTTTCTCAAGATTTTGGTTAAAATTTGATAGTTCCTATGAGAATCACACAGAATGGATATTTATAGCATTTTAACTCCTGTTATACACTTCCTTTCATACTGGAAAGCTTCACACAATCTTGTTTAGCAATCACAGAATAAATATCTTAGAAAATCATACAATTTCTTCTGTAATAGCTTTTTGTATTTCTGTTGTGGTTTAAGCCCAGGGGGCAACTAGGACCACACAGCCACTCGCTCATCCTCCTAACTGTCAGGGGGAGGAAAAAACTTGTGGGTTGAGATAAGAACAGTTTAATATGACAGCAAAGGAAGAGAAAATAACAACAACAACAGAATCTGCAAAACAAGTGATGTACAATGCAATTGCTCACCAACCATGACACCAATAACTGGTCAGTTCCCAAGCAGCTGGTCTTTGCCCACCAGCCAGCTCCAGTTTATATACTGAGTATTATGTGTCATGGTAAGAAATACCTCTTTAGCCAGCTTGGTTCAGCTGTCCTGCCTGTGGTTCCTCCCAGCTTCTTGTGCACCCATACTCTTCTTGCTGAAAAGTCCTTGACTTGGTATGAACATTGCTTGGCAACAACTGAAACATCAGTGTATTATCAACATTGTTCTCATAATAAATCCAAACCACAGCTCTATATCAGCTACTAGGAAGCAAACTAACTCTATCCTAGCCAAAACCATAACAATTTCATTACTTTTTGCTATCTTCTACATGTGCTGTTAATAGAATTACTACTCTTTAATCAACAATTAACAGTAGCAAGATCACTTCTGTAATCCATTTCTTTTTAGTCATTTTGTTTGTTTGAATATCTGTTAGAAAATTGGAGATTTCACTGCAGATAACATTTTCAGTGAGTGGGTTTGCATTGGCTCATAGGATATGGGTTAGCTAAGGGCTAAAAGCAGGAAGACTGATTTGAGGTTAGGTTTTCCTTCTCAATAATGTCCTCCACAACTTTTAGGATTTTAATTCTAGACCACACCTTCTGACCATCATTTCAAGTCAAAAGAAAAGACTACAGAAGGACATACATATTGCTTAACTTCACAAACTGTTCTGGGCTTCGGTTCCCAATGCTAAATGGGAATACTATATTTCCCTGGTAAGTCTGTTTTTATTTCCCATGTTAGTAATGCACTGATACGTAACAAGGATGTCATGAGAGTGAATGAAAGACAGATAACAAGACAGTGACTCAAAATACAGGTGCTTTGTCTTGAATTTAGGATAGATTACCCTTCTTTCCTTAATAATGCTGTTACTCCCCATCCTACAACTCTTTGTTTCTTCAGGTATGCAAGCACGTTAAGGTCTTAAATAGGGTGCTAGCTTTATAGTGCAGTGCTGACATGAATCTCAGAATATATAGCAGTAACGAATCCTGGCTTAATGGCTTTATTTTTTGATGGAGTAATCACTCCGTTACAGTGGGGTATCTAAGAGACATTGAAACCATGACTCGCCACAGAAAACAGAGCAAGAAGTCATGGCTTTGTCATGCTTCTTTGATCAGGTCACAAAGAGAAAAAGCAGCGGCATCCTGTTCTGGAGATGACACAGTAGCAAGATGAGTACCTGCTTGTCCCAGGAGCTGCAGCCACAGCCCATTATGATCAGGGAGAAGTGTGACGTGGTACAGAGGGACTGAGCTATAGACACCAGTGATGATCAGTGTAAGACAGAGGAGAGAACAGTTCAGTGGGATGGGTAAAATTTTGGGGTTGTTTGGATAGTCATGTTGGTGACACATGGTGGAGGTCTTCAAGAGGAATTCTGCCCTCTCTCTCCCATCTGAAAAACCTGATAAAACCATATGCAATCTCACAATTTTCCTCATGGTTGTTACGATACTGAGCTGAAGTTCTCCAAGCCTCAGACACCTGAGTGTGTTTTCTTCTGTTATATTTCCATATGTTTGATATTCTTTTTTTTCTTCTGTTCCTCATGCTAGCGCAGCCAATCCAAGCATTCCAAAGGACATTTTGCTGCAGTTCAGCAGTGGAAATTGCTGTCTATCCATTTGCAATCCAGGCATAACATCACAAAATGGATAGACACTGTATGTTCTGTGTTTTACCACAATCTCTCTTTACACCATGTGGTGATTTTCCCTTTCAAATGGCACGAGGTGCTCCACATTCCTCTTTAAACATTTGTCTACTTGGTAACAATATTTTTACAGGATCTTACAAGGTAGAAAGCAAAGATAAATGCTTGAAAGCTTGTTTTGAAGAGTAAGCTCTGGCAGCTGCCTGTGAAATGAACTACATTCCCTTCCCCCTCTCTGCCTGATGTACAGCATCCCGGATGGTGGTCTGACAGCATAAACAGGGACCGAAATTTCTCATTCACTGTCTCATAGTTAGAGAGTAATTTCTCCTCTGCCTGCACCACAGTGTGCTATGGAAATGCAGAGCTACTACAAGGGATGATGGACAGTCCTGCTGTGCGTAACTAACAGGTGCCACACAGAAAGATTTCGCTGGCCAAGCTGGATGTGTCTCTGCAGAGGGTCTCCTCGCAAGCTGTCACGCAGTCTCTGCTCCTTCCATCAAGGTTTTATAAATCCACAGACACGCATGTAGGTTGTGGGGAGGAAAAGAAAGATGACATCAAATGACCTTTTATATAAATCACTTCTGTCCCAAGTGAATTCACGCAGCTCGGTTTCTGGTGTCATTTATGGTGGTGAAAAGCTGGAGTTCTGCTATTTACCTCTCTGGAGTTATAACTGGATTTACACAGGTATGACCAAAAGCCATGTTTGCTTTCTATAGAAATCTGCATATTTATCTTTCTTGATAAAGTGCTGAAGGCCATGGGCACAAAGCTGACAGTGTGCCTTAGTTGTAAGCACAAAAGATGGGAAAGAATGGTGACAGTTTAGAAAATATTTTTCCCCCTATATTTGAGAGTCAAATGGGCTCCTACTTCTTGAACTCTAAATCCATTAAAAAATGAATAGGACGTAGCATTTCCTTAGGTTTATAGCAGACAGAGATGAGGGAGGAAAAAAAAAGGAAACGGTTTTATTTCTTTTCTGTTTTACAGTCGGTCTGAATCCTCTCTGTGAAAAAGGCTCCACTTTTTCTGACCTTTCCCACCATGAATTTAAAAAATGTCGCCTCTCTGCTCAGCCTCAGATTTATAGCAGAATGTCTAATGCCTGGGTTGTGCATAAACAATTAAAAAAATAAGAATCGCTGTTAGTAATCCGTGTAATACCATGTGGGTGAATTTGGGTGAGCATGAAAGCTCCAGTGAACTGTTCACCTCCACAGTAAATGTAGCAAACAATCCCCTCTAAGTTCACAAACTGAATGCTGTTTTCCCATGAAGAAAAACTCTTTATCATGCAGCCTGAATGTGCCCATTAGGATGGCAAAAGAGTGTGGGTCTAAAGAGAAAACTTTTTGCTGGCACTGTGGGAGAAGGATCCTGCAGTCCCATGGCAGAACAGGGTCCCCTCGGCCTCAAGATCTGGATCCTCAGCACGGCCAGGGACTGAGCCCTTTTAGCCAGAGTCAGCACTCAGCTACCTGGCTCCAAAGCCAAATAATTCTGAATTTTAAAGGCTGTTGAGTTGTTTCAATTTGTGTCAGTGAGCCTGAGATCAGAACCTGGCCTATTGTGGACGGTCTGTCTGAAAGACTCATTACTTTTCCCCCTCAGCTTCAAGGCAGCATCTGGACTATTGATAATAATCTTGGAGCCAGAAGCTGTGAAACGCATCATGAAAGCTGAGCTGAGAGTGGCTGTGTGAAACACAGCAGCACAGTCATTAAGGACTGGTTTTCATACTAGGGCCTCAACCATCCCACCTGTTTGCCTGCATAAACACACACCGTCAGATGGATCAAGGCTAGAAGCTGGCTTTAACACACCTTAAAGCATGAAGAGTTATACCTAATTACAATTTTAACCTATCTAATGTGGCTGTGGATAGCCTAATTATCTATGTAAATGTTTAATTACCTTTTGAATACTACTAAGCCTCCGGACTCAGTGGGACTGGCAGAAATGATTCATAAAGGTTACAAGTCGCAATTAGATAGCAGAAGGGCATACTCCGGACAAGATTGCCACCCAGCATCAAGTAACTCTGCTACTGACCCAGCAGAGAATTTAGGTTTTTACTACTAGAGATGATAAAGGTCTTGCTTTGTAATCCTCCTGGATGTTTTAGCCACAATGCCTTATCTACTACAAATTCTTTATATAATAGACCCTGTCAAGTTGCTCTGCTTTTGAAAGGTTTTCCACTGTTAGGCTTTACTGGGTGAGAAAGGGCATTGTTTTGGTTTTTCCTTCTAAAAGAGTAGGGATGTGTCCCAGTTTTGGCTGAGATAGAGTTAATTTTCTTCGTAGTGGCTACTGTAGTGCTGTGGTTTTGGTTTAGAATTAGAAGAATGTTGGTAACACACTGATGTTTTAGTTGTTGCTAAGCAGTCAAGGACTTTTCAGCTTCTCACATCGTGCCAGGTGCACAAGAAGCTGGGAGGGAGCACAGCCAGCATAGCTGATCCAAATTGGCCAAAGGGGTATTTGATACCATATAACATCATACTCAATATTTATTTGGGGGAAAGTTGGTCGAGGGAACCAC
This sequence comes from Caloenas nicobarica, assembly GCF_036013445.1. NCBI lineage: Eukaryota > Metazoa > Chordata > Aves > Columbiformes > Columbidae > Caloenas > Caloenas nicobarica. The sequence continues at coordinate 35,577,492 of NC_088284.1, forward strand.
TGCTTAGAGATGTGCTGAGTATCAATCACCAGGTGGTGAACAATTGCATTGTGTATCACTCGTTTTGTATATTCTTTTATCATTAGTATTATCATTGTTTTATCTTCCTTTGCTGTCCTATTGAAGTGTCTTTATCTCAGCCCAGAAGTTGTTGGTTTTTTTTTTCTATTCTCCTTCCCATCCCACTGCGGGGGCAGGTGGGAGGGCGTGGAGGGGAGTGAGTGGCTGTATGATGCTTATTTGCCAGCTGGGCTTAAACCATGACAGAGTGAAAGGGCAGAAATGTCCCTGGATTCCTTGGTCAGAGCCACCTTGGGTGCCTCCTGTTGGAAAGGTGTGATGACGTCCAGATATAAAGCGCATATAAGTGGGATGTTTGCAAAACCAAAAAGAAACTTAATCTAAAGCACAAAGGATGGCTACAGTCTTTGCTTTGCTTGGCTAATTACAAATTGCACAGCTGTCACTGCCAAAGGGACATAGAGGCTATCGTGATGGATAATAGGATTCCTATAGAGGCAGCACTGGAGGACTCCCAAACTGCCAAAAGCTGGCATGGCTGCCCTTAAGAACTCCCTGCTACCTCACCCTTTCAAGGTAGTCCAGGTTTGCCTGAGGGAGGCAATTCCAAGCTGGATCAGAGTGCTGTGTACAATTCAACACAGTGGAGCAATGCACAAGGGAATGTTAGAACCGCTGTCCCTTGCACCAACCCAACCAGCTCAGCATGAGAGGGGAAAAAAGCAGATGTGATTTAGAAGCACTGTCATCATCCAGTTGATGACTGTCCACCAAAGCCTGGACTCAGAGAAGTGGATATCATGAAACACTCAGGTCATCTGGGACTTGGGCTTGTTACAGCTGTGTGCCTCCTAGTTTTGAGATGCTGGAACTCGCCAGGTGGGTATGAGCTCACCGAGCAGGCAGCAACACAGCTGCCCTCCTAGGACTGATTCTCATTACACTTCTCTCTACCAGAAGTCTGCTGATTAAAACCACATTCATAGCATGGCATGGCATGTCACAGAAAGCTTCATACAGAAGGAAAGCAAATTGTGCTTGAATGCCTGGGTTTGTGCTGCCTTGTATCTTCCTTGCTGTGCTCTCCCATGAGCCAGAATTTCAATAAACTCTGTTACATAAAATGCAGCAACTGCATTTACCTCGCTTTGTGACCAAAACGAATAACAATAGTAGTTGAGGAAAAGCTTGTGAGAGATAAGCATTAGCACTGTGAACAGATATTTCTGTAGAAAACCTTTATCTTCTTCTAACTAACTATATTTCTGAGCACTTGGACAGCCATTGCTCTGAATGCTGTTGCAGAAGAGCTTGGCTCCAGGGGCAGCTTGCTTCAGCTGCTGCTTGCCATTGTTTCTAAGCCCCCTGCTGTTTTTCTAAGCCTCTGTGCAGGCCAATAGTACATTTGTTTCACTTCAAATTCTTGCACAACCAACACAAAAAAGAAGCCCAGTTCTTGCACTCAAGAGAATGAAGGGGTGGGTATAAAAGGTCACTGGCTGAGGGATGCTTCTCTGTAGATTAATGTTCAGATTTATTTTGTCCATTCATTGTTGTCTGTACAGAAATAGACCACTCATTTTTGGAGCTCGCTGCCCGAAACAGTGAATAGCTCCCTTTGCAAAGCAGAGGGCTGCTCACCCCAAGCCCATATGGCCACATTATGTGCATGTTGCAGAGAGCTGCAGCATACACTGCATTGCTGGAGATGATACTGCAATTAGCCACCGTCCTTAGCTGGGGACAGTCCAGCCAGAGGCATCGTATTCCAGCAATGTCTCTGGGGAGGAATAGAGAGAAACAAGTAACTCAATGTGCTGAGGATCCCCGAGGGAGCTGGGGAGAGAAGAGCAAGCCATGGCTTTGTGTACACCTTCTACTTGGTCTCCTGAAAGCTTGCCACTGAATGGAGCTTTAGATCTCCTGTCCTTTGGTGACCACACTGGCCTGCGTCTCTGGACCATATACAGAGCATGTCCTTGGGGTGGGAAGCTCCTTTCTCCTTCCCCTCCACTCTGACACACAGCAGTTGGATTCACTCCTGTTTCATGCAGATGGCTGTCTTGCAAACAGAAAAAACAGAGAATGTGGGAAGTCTGACCTGGGTGCTGGTGCTCTTCAGAGTGAGGGGAACTCTGGAGGTCAAGACGAAAGCAGCACGAGACTGCAGTCTCCAGCTTACCTCGTTAATTCATTTTTATCCTTTTAGTTTAGCAACCAGCACAATAGGCACCATGACTTTGTCACCGTGACGTTTCATCATGAGAATGAGTGCAGCCTTGGACAAGATTAGTGGAAAATCATTGTAGTAATCAGGGATGAACTAACTTATCCAAAATCTTCTCTTGTTGAAGACTCAGAAACGTTCTCCCTGCAAATCTGTTTCAGGATCTATCTAAAGAGCAAAGACTCTGATGATAACTAGACCTCTGACAGCTGTGTTGAAGAACAGACCTGTTGTATTAGTCTTGAATGTAGTTTTACCAGCTCATTATTTTGCTCTGTTTTTTAATCATCTTGCCTGAAGGTCTGTGTCAGTTCTACCTTGTCACTTATCCCTCTGTCTCTTGACCTGCTAAAATGATATACAGAACATCGGTAACATATTAAAAAAAAAGAAATGGTAAAACATTAGGCATTGCTGCAGATTTAATAGGGAAAACTTTCATAAAATATCAGTCAACACATTCAAAACTATATTAAACGCTTTCCGTACTACAGAGACAAACAACTACAAACCTCAGTATTCCTTATGAAAAATCAGCATTTCTTCCTCCTTCTTCCAAAAATGGATAGAACAATATAGATTTTGGTTGAGCAAGTGGATTGCTTTAGAGGCTTTTTTTTGTTTTTCTAACTGGAAAAATGAAAAAAATATTCACGTATAACAAGGAGAGAGTAAGTGGGAAGGCAGCACCACATGAAGGTTATTTTCAGTTCACCTTTGTGTTATTCCTAACTGATTAGCTAATTTTCAGAACTTCAAAACTCCTGAATGGTGTTTGTTTGTCATCTGGGCATCTGGATGTCTCACAACTATTAGACTATGCCTTACAAACTTAGCAATGAGATTTTAAAAGCCCTGTTGGTATTAAGGACATATCGTAAGTGTTTAAAGCCAGACTTCCACACTATGTTAAATTCCATTATAATGGTGACTGCAGTGGCAAGTTTATTGATTTGTATTTTTCATTTCATGCTCAACATGTTTATTTAGAAGCTTAAAGCTGAATTTGGGTCTGTAACTGAGTCTCCAAATATGAACACTTTGTACTTATTACCAGTAAGTCGTACATATGCACACACACAAACACACACACATGCAAATTTTGGTGTACTGGTAGCTGTTAAATAAAAGGCAGGCCACAAAGACAGCTGTCACTCCTTCAGCTTGCTGAACCTGGGAGCTGCAAACATTGCAGGGAGTGGAGTGATTACTTGGAGCTTACTGGCTTGCTGGCAGCACCTATCAAAATAGGACCACTATGATAGACAATTAAAAGACATGTGTTACAGATCTTTTGGACTTCACAGATTTAATGGCTTGAAAATGAGGTTTAGTGGCAAACAGTGCTGCACAGTGTATCAGTACTAAGCTGCTGCAAACTTGCTTACCTGAAGCTTCCATGAGTAGTCCTAATTACAGTGCTTAATTGTGCCCCAGCTTTGATACTTAAGGGTTAACAATTAAACAAGCCCTGTTTAACTGAAAAACAGTTTCTGAACAAATTACAGATGAAGAACAAATGATAAGTTTATGCCTGTCTCATGTTCGAGTGAGAAAATTGCAATGAATCCATTACTAATGAGAGACAGTCTTTTACAAAACTTAGTCCTTAGCTTAGTTTGCTCTTGTGTGTTTCCTGTCAGGTTCATTTCTTGTTCATCTAGAATGAGCTGCTTCTTATTCCTTTTATCCCCATTCCAGCCTTCTTTTAGTATGTGGGAAACCAGAATCAGAATATCACTTCGACATCTGGGAAATCACCTGGTCCAAAATCAAACAAACTAAACATCGTGAGATGTATTATATACTTGGTATCTTCAACCATGTGTAAGGACTTGTACAAATTTTTATACAAGTATGTAATGCCCATGTTCTCTGAATTTAAGAAATTGTAAGGACAAAATTCATTACCAGCATGCTGCATTTTTTTCATGGAAACCTTCAAGGAACAGGGATGGAGAATTTGTCTTAGTCTGACATTATCATTCCACACAGCTCAACCAGCAAGAAGTATTACAGGTTCCTTTAATTCCCACACTGGTATTATCTTTAAAGAAGAACATCCTGTGGTGAAGTGTTGCACTTTGTTCTGCCTGATATAAATAACTGTATTAGGTTAATATGATTAAGGCTAATGAGACTCTGAACCTCATCCAAAAAATTTGTCATTAAAGCCCATTTACCACTGATGAATTAATTAGTAAAATACAAATCACCTTTTAAGCAGATGTGTGCCAGGGTTAGTCCAAAAATGCCAATATCCAAGTATTTTCTCTGTGGTGTCTTCAGCTTATAAATCTAAGAAAAGGATAGAAGGATGAGCATGCTGCTAATGTATGCTCTGGCACTGATCCTCAGAACCCAGAGAGCAAAATTTAGCACAGATGGAACAGGGAAAAGAGCAGGATGGGTATTTACCAACATCTTTAGCTCAGGGGATCGTCTCTGCAGCAGTTTCCACCTGTGTCCACCCCTTTTCAGTTATATTTAGGAGCAAAGAGGAGGGGAATGTTTGGCAAGATTTTGTGAGCAGCAGAATGTAGTTCTGGATGTATTTGGGGGACTATAGGTCTTATGACTGATTTTCACATGAGATATATGTGGACACTTCCCAAGCAACTTACAAGAAAACCTTAAGAACTACAAATAGAGCCTCAGGAAGGGGATTAGCTTCACTTCTCTGATATTTAAAGAGGTTCCAATTCCTTTCTAATTTACCTAACTTCAGCTGAAACTGAAAGATCGATCAAATTCAAGGTGACATAACATTAAAAAAAAAAAGACTGTCACTCTTTCTAAATGGACCAGTGACAGCATCACAATCTTGGTCAATGTCCCTTTTCTCAATAAAGTCAATTTCTATTGTCTGCACATAGCAGAGATGTAACGATAGGCTACACAGCAAGGACTCAATTCCCCAATTCTCTAGCACTGTTGCACAACATGCATTTGCACACCCAGATCTGACCTGTCCCGTGCCATGCACTGACTCAATGCTGTGTGCATTGGTGGTGTGTCTGCTCTTCTATGCTGAGGAAAGCCAGACCACAATCAGGTCTCTGCTATCTAATGCAACTGTGTGGAACGCACTGTGGTACGTAATGTCAAGCCTCTCTCTTTTACCACTTTACCCCTGTATATATTTTACCATACCACTATATGTGCTTAATATATTCAATAAGACTAAATATTTAGTGGTCAGAAGAATGCAGGTAGTACTAATTGGGTTGGTACTGGTTGATTAATGGTTTTATATGTCAGTGTAACAGCCTGAGTAAATAATTAAATGGAAACTGTAACATTTTTTCCACTGAGCTTTTAAAGTTGACTTGTGGAGATTTTCTTAAATCAGTCCATAAGTAGCTCCACTGGATTATTTCTTTTATGAGAATATGGACATTTTGATAAGGCTGACACTTGTTCACATCCCAGTTTTCTCAAGAAACCAGCCTCTCCTGGGAAGAGCCAAAGGTTTATCAAGCCAGTCTCTGAGCAAAGTCCATGGAGCTTTAGATGATACTTAAACAAAATCAGAATGGTAGTCCTTAGCAAACACATATTCCATGACAAACTTGCTTATCAAGCCCATCAGATAGAGGGGAATTTTAAAAGAGGCCATAAAATAATTAACAGTGGTCATCAGGTAACAGTATTATAAAAGTGGTGATAGATTAACAGCTCAAATTTTTGCAACCATTATGGGAGTTATTACAAGCCATGCACAGTCTACTCTCTCTCTGCTGAACTGAGCTCAGTACTCTTGCAGTGAGACACAAACCGTGGGTGGTTTGGGCTGAATTGACAGAAAACAGATAATAGGGATAAGTAACAATAAAACAGTGTTAACAGTTATTAGAACAATTCGGCTAGAGGTGTAGTAAAGAGTGGATGCTCAATAAGGAGCTAAAGACTTGATAAAAAATTACCTGAGACTGTAAAACAGTTTATGTCATAGAGACACAGTAGTGTCAGGAGAAGCATGACCAAGTAATAATTTTACATCGTGCCACTTTGAATTTGATTGATCTTTCAGTTTCAGCTGAAGTCAGGTAAATTAGAAAGGAACTGAAACCTCTTTAAATATCAGAGAAGTGGAGCTAATCCCCTTCCTGAGGCTCTAATTGTAGTTCTTAAGGTTTTCTTGTAAGTTGCTTGGGAAGTGTCCACATATATCTCATGTGAAAATCAGTCATAAGACCTATAGTCCCCCAAATACATCCAGAACTACATTCTGCTGTTCACAAAATCTTGCCAAACATTCCCCTCCTCTTTGCTCCTAAATATAACTGAAAAGAGGTGGGCACAGGTGGAAACTGCTGCAGAGACAATCCCCTGAGCTAAAGATGTTGGTAAATACCCATCCTGCCCTTTTCCCTATTGCCTCAGGTACCTGAGCAGCCATAAGAGCTAAGCAGACAGAATCATAAAGTATGCACCCAATTTACTGTCCAGCTGACACACAGAGGTGGGAAGATACCTCATAATGAGTCAGAAAGGACTTATGGAGACAGTACATCTTTGCAACATGTTGTATATGATTAACTTACACATAGGGCAGAACATGTGCCAGTTACTCTCACCACGTCAACGCAGCTCCTGAAATGAACCCTTTGGTTTGACAAGGTCTTTGGTAAGGGATTCACAATCTCCTTTAGCTCATGTGCAACAACGTCATTATCTTTTGTTTGTTGTTGTCTTACTTAGAGACCGCAAAGGCCAAAACTCCCTGAATATTTGAAATCTACACCGTTACCATGATTATATTTTCACACTAAGAATTACACAGTCAAAAGCCCCTTTAAAATATACTTGCAAGTATAAACCATAGTTTTGCATGTAATTGCATGTGTACCTAGTAATATGTAAATGAAAATTCAGTAGTTGCATATGCAAACATACAGAGCTGTGATCAGCACTAAGAGTTGTCTAGAAAGCGTCTGACACTAAACTGCCAGAGGAGGGAATTAAACTGATGTTATTTTTACTACAATTATGTGTATCATTGTTACCTGATGAATCTCATGCACAGAGTGTGTTTATCTCTGGCTCCCATTCCCCTTTCTGCTGGAAAGTTATTGTTCTTTGCAGTGTCGGTAACACGTTTCTTTCCAGTCCAAGTGTCCTTTTCATGTTTTTTTCTTTATTTCTGCTAGATTTTATATATTTGCTTTTTTACATTTCATTTTTTCTTTCTCAAAACTATTCTTTAGAAGAAAACTAAGTCCAGAGTTTCTGGACCTGCATGCCTATATTTAGACTTCTTTAATCAGATTTATCGTACATAAACAAATAGCTTAATCATCAAAGTTGTTGAGAACCCATAATTATCATCAACTTCAGTATGTATTTAGTTTCCACAAATCAAGAGCTGCATAGGCTGGTTTTGAAAATATGCAGACCAGTGAGCCTCTGTTTTTAAAACTGTGATCTTTTGTGGCTTGTCTGTGAAATCAGTGGCTAGCTTAGAACAGAGAAATTTCTAGCTTCCAGGCCTACGGCTGATCCATCAGCTGTTATAGACAATTATGAATGCACAGGTAATTCCTTCATTAAAATTCCTTGTCTTGTTTTAACAAGAAATTTGTTAGTTCTCAAAAGCATAAGGTACCTGTACACCTAGCCCGTAGACAAACCTTTTTTTTAAAGGCACAAGAACCTACAAACCCAAAATCAGTCTTACACTTTGGTTTCCTGCTAAATGATCTTGTAAACTCTTAAATACATAATTTATAATCCCTGAAATGTTCTAGCAAAATACACCATTTTCTAGTTTGCAGGAAGCTCTCTTTGTATGTCAGAGCTAAACAAATGTGAGAGAAAGAAAACTATTAATGAGGACAGCTACAAAACACATACCCACTGTGTAAACTTTCAAGTGAATGCAACAGCTTTTTTAATATTTTCTCACAATGAGCAAAATTTTTTGCTGTGGAGAGACACTGAATGGTCACAGTAGATCGCCCTAGTGGGATTATTCTTTCTTCAGCTATGCTGTGGTCTTCTTTTTTCTTGCCTTTTTTTGCTATAGATACTATGAAGCTCAGAAGGTTTCCTCATTATTCAGTTTTTATTGTAATCGTTTCATTGTGCTAGTCCTTTTCCCCCTGTCCTCCCCAGACCCATCCGCCTGTTGCCATTTGGTAACTGTGGTAAGCCGTGGTCAATCAACTCTCTGTAAGGAGACCTTTTGGATTTTCTTTTATTCAAAGGTTTGCAAGGTAAGGCATGGGAGCAAAGTCAGAAAAGTTAAGACTTTCTAACTTACATCACTGCTAGATGTGGCAATCTGAAAGCCTGCAGAAAACACTGCCAGAGGCAATTATGTGAAGGATGAGAAGGAAAAGATACTCATTTGACACTGGGAAATGCTTTGAAAAGAGTCTTTTCCTGATGGTGTAAATTGAGGGGATAGCATCCATTAACAATAGGTCTCTTGCTAATGAAAACGATTATGTATCTAGATTCAAAGATTTATTTTGTCACTGTTTTGACAGTCTGCGATGTCTAAGTGCTTTTCCAATATTCCCGTGTACTGAATGAAGCTGACGTTCATTAACTAGCTTTTGGCTTCTGAGTTTCCCCTCAGTTTAATTAATGTATTTAGGCAGCTGGGAGCTACATTTACATGAAAATGAGAGTATAGCCAGTGGAACATCTAGTGATCATTTCTTATGTATAAGTAGAGACATACTTGGGAATGGACATGGACAGCGAAAAAATCCACGCAAAAAATGTCTACGTTTAGGGTAAAATAAACGGCAATAATACATATAAAAATATGAAGCATTGAACAAACTACTGGAAGAAATGTGAGGAAGATGGACATTGTAAGAAAGGTGGTGGTTTGGTTTTGTTTTGTTCTTTTTTTATTTCATCTTGATTAGATGTTTCATTACTGTAATGCTTTTCCAGCTTGTAACTAATTAGCTATGGTTGGTCAGAAGATACCAGAAAAATGCTTTTTACAGTGTTGCCATATCATCAGAGCTAGCATAGGACCAAAACTTGCCAAAAGGCTCCTGAAGTCAGCCTGCAAAGGCTGATAAACTTCCATAGAAAGGGATTATGTATTAGATACAGTGCAGAATGACAAAATGAAATTGCTGTACAGGGTGCATAGTACAGCAATATGGGAAAGGAATTGGAGCCTATGCATGATGATGACACACTGGTTTATATGGATGTTTATCACTAAAAGGGTTGTCAGAGCCTCTTACCAGCAGGAGGAAAAAAATAGAGCAGAGAGACCACACACAGACCAAGCTGGCATAAGGAATGGGTTATTTTTCAAGCCTTTCCCCACATCCACTTTAGAGTATTCATACTTCCATTTAATCTGTTGTTTGCTGTCTTATATTAGTGAATAATTTGCTTTAATAAAGAGCTATTCAATGTCTAAAAATAAGACAAGTTGTGCAACCTTACACTAAGGGACAACACTAGTGAAGCATTTTCAGGAAAAAGGGTATTGTGTGAAGTAAGGTAGTTTTTTAACTAATAGATCTCAAAATTAGAATCTGCAGGCTCAAGCAATTTCACTTCACAGGCTTAACATGCTATGTAACTGATTTTTATATCAAAATACGTACTTTGAAATGCATGAAAACTTAGTCCATATTTGGGTGCCTGGTGTATGTGTGAAATGCATATTGTGTAATAAATATATTTGGAGATTATATTATATAAATAAGAAGAGCAAGGAAACAATTTTGCTTTGCTGGGATTAAATAAAATTATAAAGAAAAAATTATTCTGATTCTTAAAAAGATTTGGACCAAACCGATCCTATTAGGTGACGTGAAGGGGGAAGACTTTGTCTTCAAAATAGAACGGATTATTTACTGACTGATTTATCTTCTTCTTCTCTCTCTCTCTCCATTATTTACATTTTCTGGGCTAAATGACACAGTCCTTAGTAGTGAAAGCATAAGGTCTGGTCATGACATTTTGCTGCTTTGGCTGATTCCATTAACCTTTGCAGAGCTGCACAGGTGTCCATGAGGGTGTCCATGAGGGTGTCCCCGCCAGCCACCCAGATCATTAGACTTTTGATGCAAGTGCCGGAGAACCAGTGTGGAGTTTAGTGTCCTGGCTCCTGATGCTTTCAAAGTTGGACACTTTTCAAGATGACTTTGGTGTCATGACTTGGCTACCAAGGAAGCTAAAGAGGGTCAGAGGGATGCAAATGAATGAAAAAGCCTAAGCTGTTCAAGGAGAGCAGAGATTTTGGTGCCTCTGTCTCTCCTAGCCACGTAGCTTAAGACTCCTATTGCAGGGAGGCCTCATTTCCACATAAAGGGTATGCCTCAGAGCAGCCAAGATTTTGGGGTCTGTCTGTTCTTTGACAAGAGTATTTGCTCATGGTACCATATGCAGTGTTTCCCAGGTTTTATGACCCCTCCCAGTGGTGTAACTTCAGTTGTGGTGTAAGGCTGTGAAAGTCATCTACACAAATCAAGTTAGGAGCCACTCAGGGACCCTCTGCCTGATGTCCTGCCATCGTGACTCGTGTCTGTGCTGGAGGGGACCTTCTGTGAATGAGAAAACAGCTCTGGATTTTAGCTTCTGTGTTGAGTCTGTTGGGTGCCAAAAATTTAGAAGTTTTGCATCATAGGGCAGTGGTTCCTCTGCTCTGTTGCCACATGTCCCAAAGGTTTTTGAAAAAGCTGTAAGGAAGATTTAGAGACTCATATAAATACTTAAGCGATGACATACCATTGGAAGAAATTTATTTTTCGATAGGTGTGAGGAAGATAAACTTGAACTCCTATCTCCAATATGCTATTTCAATAGCAGTTGGCACTTCAATATCCTTGTGGATCAGAGTTTCCTTAACTGATGCTAATAGGCATGATGGTTTGATGACCTTAGGTGAGAAAAATGTGCTATGACATAACGGGATTTTTTTTTTTTACATGTAAATAAATGTCAGCTGTGTTTTCTTGCAGCCTATTAAATCTTTTCATAAAGTTGGGCAAATGCTTCAATAATTATTTTAAAATTATTTAAAATGAAACCTTTGTATTCTCATCCCATATAAAATTTTCTGAAACTGAGACTAAACAAGTACAATTTCACAATCACATACACAGAGATGTGGTACGTGTGACTGATCTGATGAGGTGGTAGGTAACAGCAATTGGAGACCAGTCACTCAGCTTCTTAACTTGGCAAGACTAATGCCTCATTTCAGGGCAGGGAGATGTACAACATCAGTTTCAACACCTTCTTTTTTCAGAGGGCACAAGTTCAGATACAAGTTCACTATTTCAGCTGGAACAGTGATAGTAATGCAACCATTCTAAAAATTTTGTTTCATTAAATCTAATGGCTTTATTGTAGAAAAAATGGACAAGTGCTTACAGTTTCCTTAAGTCTTCAATGTTTAACCTGTCGTTTGAGTTCCTGAAGACATCCTATCTCCTCAAATTCCTGAGGAATTTATCAGGTATTTCCTGTTACTAAAGTTTAGACCATCACATTAGGGAACTCAATATGAACTTAGGTTAACCAGAGTCCTGAAGTGCCCTTAAGTACAGTGAGCAGAGACCTTCATTAGTCCTTAGGATATTATATACAGCCCACCAGCCTCATTTTTGTGAAGGTGAGGAAATGGCAATACCTGGTTGCTGTTAACCGATCTGTGCTGGTGCTACCCTGCAGGTTCTCCTGGCAGCCCCAGCGCACCTGGCCATATGCTCCCTGCTTCCCAGCCAGGTCTCGTGTCATAGGTTAGCCCCAGCCGGCAACTAAGCACCACAAAACCACTAGAGACAGGTAACAGGAATATATGGATGGTGAATTACAACAAGTTACTCTGGGCATATGCCTTTGAACTTGAACATGGACTGGCCTGATGTGCCTGCCATCCTCTGCAAGAAAGAAGGGACAGAAAAGAACACTTTCTCTCTGCATTGTAGCTCATGATACGAGCTGTATCTCAGGAAGTAAGGGAGTGCCCTGTACCTCTGCATATTTGCTGGGGCTGGCATGTCCCTCCAGTGTCCTGCCCATCCATGGCAGGTGAGGAGATGTGCTGGTTCTACCTGAGGCAGAGTTAATTTTCTTCGTTGTAGCTAGTTCATTGCAATGAACTACTCCCCTTGCTCCTAGCCTGGCTAACAACAAGGGGTTCCTGCTATTTTAAACCCTATAACCTGGCCCAAAGGGACGAGGGGTGGAGATTGTAGTGGAAGTACCTTTAAATTGTTGTAATACATTATTTTAGTTGTGTATTATAGGAATTACTATAGCAGGAACCAGCTGAAACAAGAAATAGCGCAAGTGCAGCAGTTACTCGACCTGAGCTGGCTTTGGTGCCCAGTAACTCAAATCAACACACACCTCCCCTGTCCTGAGTGACCACCATAACAAATGGAGCCCAAAGTCATGGACTAAATGAACTCAACTGACATTTTGTGGACATTTATGGACATTTTACAGACATTGCACAGAGGTGGTCCGCCACAAAAATGATTAAGGGAGTGGAGCATCTCCCTTATGAGGAAAGGCTGAGGGAGCTGGGGCTTTTTAGCTTGGAGAAGAGGAGACTGAGGGGTGACCTCATCAATGTTTATAAATATATAAAGGGTGGGTGTCATGAGGATGGAGCCAGGCTCTTCTCGGTGACAACCAACAGTAAGACAAGGGGTAATGGGTTCAAGCTGGAACATAAGAGGTTCCACTTAAATCTGAGAAGAAACTTCTTCACAGTGAGGGTGCCAGAGCCTGGAATAGGCTGCCCAGGGGAGTTGTGGAGTTTTCTTCTCTGGAGATATTCAAAACCTGCCTGGACACATTCCTGTGTAACCTCATCTGGGTGTTCCTGCTCTGGCAGGGAGATTGGACTAGATGATCTTTTGAGGTCCCTTCCAATCCCTAACATTCTGTGATTCTGTGATTCTGTGTATTATATCAAAGGATGAGAAGGGTGATGATGGGTAATGAAAATCTATCGGATAGTGTGAGACCTCAGCATGATGTAAATAGTATGGAGCAAGAGACGAGTAATGTGCTGGTTTTGTCTGGAACAGCATTGATTTTCTTCATAGCAGCTAGTATGGGGCTATGTTTAAGATTTGTGCTGAGAAAAGTGTTGATAACACAGAGGTGTTTTAGTTATTGCTGAGTAGTGCTTACACAGAGCCAAGGTCTTTATAGCTCTTTAGACCACCTCACCAGCAAGCAGGGTGGGGGTGGGCAAGAAGCTGGGAGAGGACACAGCTGAGACAGCTGACCACAACTGACCAAAGGGATATTCCATACTCTATGACATCATGTTCAGCAATATAAAGCTGGAGAATAAAGAAGGAGGGAGGATGTTCAGAGTGACATTTTTTGTCTTTGCAAGTAACTATCATGCATGATGGAGTCCAGTTTTCCTGGAGATGACTGAACACCTTCCTGCCGATGGGAAGCAGTGAATGCATTCCTTGTTTTGCTTTGCTTGCTTGCGCAGCTTTGGCTTTACTTATTAAACTGTCTTTATCTCAACCCATGAGTTTTCTCACTTATTTTATTCTCTCCCCCGTCCCACTGATGGGGGGTGATGAGTGAGCTGCTGCATGGTGCCTGGTTGCCATCTGGGTTAAACCACAACAACAGGTGAAAGTGGAGATGTACTTAGTCAACAGAAGGTGTGCTTTGGTTGAAAGAGCTGTTACTGCTTCCTTCTCTTTGAGACAAAGGGAAAGGCAGAGACAAGACAGTGACCAGCAGAACTGAATTGCTCTGGGAGCAGTCAGAAGGAATTGTAGAGTACCCAGGCAGGTTACAGATGCAATTCTCAGCATAATTTCTGCAGATTACCCCATTTTAAAAAGTACTTAGGTGCCTGCATTTGTGATTTGCATCCAAAATGGGTAAAGGGACCAACTACATGGAACAGATAGCTTCAATGTAAAACATTAGTTCTACAGAACTTGTCAGCTTCACCCATTGCTCCTTCGTTTTAGGAAGACTTTTTATTTTATTAAAATTTTTGGTTCACCTGACTAGTTTCAACTGTTTTTCCTGATCATCATGATGATTGTTTTCCAAAACCAAACACAACATCAGTTTTACTTCCCATCTGTTTCTCATTATTTGTTGGGGCCATTAAAGAGAACATTGTAGTAATTAATGTTAGAGCAGGAGTTGAGGTTTGGAAACCTGAGCACTCCTATCAGCAAATAACTTCAAGCACTTTCTCAGTGCTGTGCCATTGCCTGTTTTCCCCAGAGGAGTTATCTGTTGCTGTGTGATTACAGCAAGCCTCTCTCGTAGAAAAAGAAGACTAGAGACCAGTTTCTGAAAATCTCCTACAGTTTCACCCTCAGAATTAAGAAAAGATGTCTGCCTGACAAGTGGAAGAATGGGTCTTGTATCATATTTATGAGCTGATGATCCTTTCACTTTTCCTTTAATCTAGTAGTATAAATTCATGATCATTAGTACACAGGTGCTTGGTATTCCCAGCAGTCAAGCAACAAGGGAGTTGTCTTTATTTCATTCTAGGATTTTTACTTTAGGATTTAATGTAGTAAGTTCAGTTATTTCTTGAGCACAAAGGACTCCTATGGCTGTTTTCTGAGAAACCAGTTGGATGGGAATGGGGTAACATTTTTTGCCGTCTTTCTGCCAAGTCTCCAGCTTCAAAGAATTAGCTTTTAGGATTTCCCATAAAAAAGCTGAAGGAGCAGAAAAGGTAAAGATTACCACAACAGTTACAGCAGAAAATAATTCTCCTGCACCAACAGCTATGGAACTTCCTGATTTTGTTTGCAACCTTGGCCCCAGTAGCTGGATCTAGAAATTAAGCCTTACACTGCTTGACCGCTATTACCATTTATTATTCATGTTGTTCTACCTGGAGGCCCCAGCCAGTGATTGAATCTCTTTTGTACCAAACATTCCATACGTGTGAAGTATAAAGACAGATCCTGACCTCAAGAGCCTAGTAGATGCTGAATTTGATCGTATACCCCCTTTTCTGCCTGTATTGAGATCTGCTTCTTAAATTGTCACATCTGTGCTCTATCTAATAGTTAAATAGTAATTAATAATTAAACAAGGGGAAACTGCTGAGGCTCTGTTGTGTTTGCTCTAACTCTCCACAAAACTAGTTCATTCATAGTTATGGCTCTTCTACAGCCACAAGATTGCAGCCATTGTACTCTGTCATGCACTTATATAGGAGCCTCCATTCAGGGGCTCCCACAGCACCTCTATATGATGGGCAAGAAAAGAATTAGAACCTTGCATCTGAAGGTCTCTGGGTCCTCTTATATTGGTTTGTTTCTGGGTTGACTTCTGATTCTGCTGCATGTGTTGAAGAGCATGTATTCCTTTGATATTTACGTTGTAAGAGTAGTAAAGTGTGGTCTTCATTCTTATTTCATTTGTGAAAAGAGAAAAGGCTTTAAATAAAGAAAAAAAAAGGTATTTGCAATTGTGTATGACAGCTTATCATGAACGTCATTGTTATCCTGCCAGAGAAAATACAGTAGCTATAGTTCCAACAGAAGAGTATCAGAGCTGTACAGATTCTGATCTAAATTACATGGCATAGATACAGAGCAGTTCTTCAGCCTACCTGATTTATTGTAGCACAACTGAGTTCAAAGTAGGTCTTAGTATTTAATCTTCAGATTAATATTTATTCATGTTTAGAAATACTGCCAAAATGGGCCAAGATATTAATAGAAAGAGACCAATGCAACACGGAAGTAGGTTGTTTTCCAAATCTCCTACCCAGAATTCTGCTACAGACTGACTGCAGATTATTGAAGCAACATATGAAATAGTAATAGCTTCAGATGCCTTAGATGAAGTCTGCTGTACATATGTATATTAAAAGATTTGGGTCAGAAATGTAATAAGACCTTACAGAGGTTTCTGAAGAAAAATGCCAGTGCTCGTATGAATCTGTATGAACCTGTTACATGTGCAGTCATCCCAGATGGAGAATCACAGGAACTGTTCTTGCAATGATGTTCCTGGGATGAACGGTGTGCTGGGATGAATGGGAGAAGCACATGCAGAACTGTCACTCATATGGTACACTGGGATTTGGTTTTCTCTGTTTCACTAAACACTGCTTTCTGCCATTTCATTTCTAAAGGCAAGGGGGTGGCCATATAGGCAACTGCTGTGTTTTCAAAGACACACCAACATTATGTTGAGGGAGAACTCAATGCTGGACAGTCAAGGATCCAAAGTTCAGATGTACTAGCTGTCATTCCCTTACCTTTGTGTCACTATAATAAGTTTGTTAATTTCATTATATGATCTTAAAACACTTTCCACTTGATGCCCATCCTGTTTCTGAATAGACTCAGCATTCAGCTAATGAATGGCTTTTCCATATTCCCCTCTCTTTGCTCCAGGGCAGACCCCAGGCTCTATTGGATGCTCACAGTGCAAAAGCCTTACGCTGTTCTTAGGCTTTCTCACCTCTTCATGGGCTTTTCTGAGGTGCTTAACAAAATTTACTGCCAGGATCAAAGAGAAACAGATTTTGTGTTTTGGCCTCAAAAGATTTTGTGCCTGCCCTGCCAAATGCTGAGCTGGTTGCTTAGGTATCCCTGAATAACATGTGGCATGAGGTAGGCATGGCAAAGAGCAATCTACGAGGACATATACAGAGAGATGCAGCATCCTCTCCATGAAAAAGGAGGCACCTAACTATAACCAATGAGGTGAAAAGGAAGTCCTGCTTCTCTGTGGGGCTTGTAATGTCCTGGACAATATGAGCAGGCCATGCATCCCTACACTCAGACTCCACTTTTTCCAGGGCTTTTGACACCTTCTTCTTGCTTTGGGGAAAGCGGGAGTGTGGCCTTAGACAGTGTGGTCTTTCTTTCAGAGTGTGGCCAGCAAAAGAAGAGGTGCTGCTTACCTTTTGTTGGGAGCATTAGGAGTAGAAGGGGAACATGCACAGTCTTTTTCTTCTCTACCCAGGAGAACAACGGTATTGTCCCAGAAGTCATCCAAGCTTTCCCTGGGTTAGCAGAGGGAAATTCTCTTTGCAGCCCATGGAAAATAAATTCAAGATGTCTGGGCACTGGAGGTCAGAAAAGAATTTTCATAATGGGAAACATTAAGAATACTGCTAATAAGCCCTGGTAGCCCTTCTGCTGATGTAACTTTTTTCCTTCTCAGCCCCCCACAGGGCCTTAATCTTACTACTCCTACTCAAAAAAAAATAGTACTTTACTTCCTCACGTATTAGTGATGCCAAAATTGTGGCAGTAGGAAAGAGAAAGTAAAGGTCCTGAATAGAAAACACTACTGAAAACAACTGATTATTTTAGGGGGTTAATTATTATTTTTACTATCTTCTCTTTTTTTTTTTTTCCTTTGAAAGGACTTTTAAGCATGAGGCAAAGTCACCAACGAGTCATTTGTGAACAAAGATCATAAAATGAAAGAATGGTTTGTGTTGGAAGGAATCTTAAAGATCATCAGTAGGGACACCTTCCCCTAGATCAGCTTGCCCAAAGCCCCATCCAGCCTGGCCTTGAACACTTCCAGGGATGCAGCATCCACAGCTTCTCTGGGCAGACTGTTCCAGTGCCTCCCCACCCTCATGGTGAAGAATTTCCTCCTTATATCTAATCTAAATCTACCCTCTTTCAGTTTAAAGCCATTACCCCTTGTCCTACCACTACATACCCCTGTAAAAAGTCCCTCTCCAGCTTTCTGGCAGGTCCCTTTCAGGTGCTGGAAGGCTGATATAAGGTCTCCCTGGAGCCTTTTCTTCTCCAGGCTGAACAACCCCAACTCTCTCAGCCTGTCCTCATAGGAGAGGTGCTCCAGCCCTCTGATCAGCTTCCTGGACTCCTCTGGACTTGCTCCAGCAGGTCGATGTCCTTCTTCTGTTGGAGCCTCCAGAGCTGGATGCAGAACTCCAGGTGGGGTCTCACCAGAGTGGAATAGAGGGGGAGAATCACCTTCCTCAACCTGCTGATCACAGTTCTTCTGATGCCACCCAGGACACAGTCAGCTTTCTGGGCTGCAAGCACACATTGCTGGGTCATGTTGAGCTTCTTACCAACCAGCAACACCAAGTTCTTCTCCTCAGGGTTGCTCTCAGGCCATTTTCTGCCCAATGTGTACCTGTGATTGGGATTGCCTTGACCTGTCTGCAGGACCTCTCAAGTCTGTCAAGGTCCCTCTGGATGGCATTCCTTCCCTCCAGCATGTCATCTGCACCACACAGCTTGGTGTCATCAGCAAAGCTGCTGAGAGTGAACTCAGTTCCATTGTCCATGTCACTGACAAAGTTGTTAAAAATCACCGATCCCAATACCAGCCCCTGAGGAACACCACTCATCACTGGTCTCCACTTGGACATCAAGCCATTGACCACAACACTTTCAGTGTGACCATCCAGCCAGTTCCTTATCCACCAAGTAGTTCATCCATCAAATCCATGTCTCTCCAATTTAGAGACAAGGATGTCATGTGGGACAGTGTCAAATGCTTTTCACAAGTCCAGGTAAACTATGTCAGTTGCTCTTCCCTTATCTACTGACACTGTAACCTCACCATAGAAGGCCACCAATTTTGTCAGGCACAATTTGCCTTCAGTGAAACCGTGTTGGCTGTCACCAGTCACCTCCTTATTTTCCGTGTGCTTTAGCAAAATTTCCAGGAGGATCTGCTCCATGATTTTGCAAGGCACAGAAGTGAGATTGACTGGCCTGGAGTTCCCCAGATCTTCTTTTTTGCCCTTTTTAAAAATGGGGGTTATGTTTCCCCTTTACCAGTTAGTGGGAACTTCACCGAACTGCCACAGCCTCTCAAACGTGATGGACAGTGGCTTAGCAAGTTCATGCACCAGTTCCCTCAGGACCTGTGGATGCATCTCATCAGGTCACATGGACTTGTGCACTTTCAGGTTCCTTAGATGGTCTCAAACTTGATCATCTCCTACAGTTCTTCATTCTCTCAGTCTCTGCCTTTGCCTTCTGTGACCTGGGCAGTGTGGCCAGAGTACTTGCCAGTGAAGACTGAGCCAAAAAGTCTTTTAATACCTCAGCCTTCTCTATATCCTAGGTAACCAGGTCTCCCATTTCCTTCTGGAGAACACCTGCATTTTCATTACTCTTCCTTTTATCACCGATGTACCTATAGAAGCTTATCTCGTTGCTCTTAATGTCCTTGGCTATGTTTAATTCCATCAGGGCTTCAGCTTTCCTAACCTGATCCCTGGCTGCTCAGACAATTTCTCTGTATTCCTCCCAGGCTACTTGTCCTTGCTTCCACCTTCTGTAACCTTTCTTTTTGAATCTGAGTTTGTCCAGGAGCTCCTTGTTCACACATGAAGGCCTGACTTCCTCTCTCTTGGGATGCATTGCCCTGAGCTTGGAGGAGATGATCCTTGAATATTAACCAGTTTTCTTCGGCCCCTCTTCCCTCCAGGGATTTATCCCATGGTACTTTACCAACCAGATCCCTGAAGAGGACAAAGTCTGCTCTCCTGAAGTCCAGGGTAGTGAGCTTGCTGTGCACCCTCCTTACTGTCTTAAGCATCTTGACCTCCATCATTTCATGGTCACTGCAGCCTAGGCTGCCCTTAAGTTTCACATTCCCCACCAGCCCCCCTTTGTTAGTGAGAATAAGGTCTAGCACAGCACCTCTCCTTCTTGGCTCCTCTACCACTTGAAGAAGGAAGTTATCAACAACACATTCCAGGAACCTCCTGGATTGCTTACGACCTGCTGTGTTTTCCATCCAACAGGTATCAGGGTGGTTGAAGTCCACCATGAGGACCAGGACTTGTGAATGTGAGGCTGCTCCTGTCTGTCTATAAAGGGCCTCATCTACTTGGTCTTCCTGGTTGGGTGGCCTGTAGCAGACCCCCACTATAATGTCACCTGTCCCTGCCCTCCCTTTAACCCTGACCCTTAAGCTCTTGGTCAGCTCCTCATCCATACCCTGGCAGAGCACCATGCACTCCAGACACTCAATGACATAGAAGGTGACAACCCCTCCTCATGTCCCCTGCCTGCCCTCCCTAAAGAGCCTGTGTCCTTACATTCCAACACCCCAGTCACAGGAGCCATCCCACCATGTCTCCATGATGCCAATAAGACCACAGCCCTGCAGGCGTGCACACATCTCTAACTCCTCTTGTTCCTTCTCCATGCTACATGTGTTTGCATAGAGGCATTGAAGTTGGGCCAGCAATGAAGCTGACTTACTGGCTGCAGTGGCTGAAATTCCTTTGTGCTGCTCTTCAGGTGCTCTCCCAATGACCTCTGAGCCTTCTCCAGACTCTGGGCATCTATTGCTGGCACTTCCATCAACCGGTAGGAGTGGGATGGGTTGAGGTTCCTCTCGCCCAGCAACTTTAGTTTGCATTGCTTTGCGGTGATGATCTGAACATGCAATTATATGCATATATATATATACATGCTTGCCCATAGATAATTAATCTGAGGATTGAGGGTGGAGATCACAAGTTTCCTTCTGATTTGCATTGAGCTCATGCAGATTCCAATATGTTTTTCAGCACAAAAATGGATTGCAGGTTCCTAAATCATAAGAGTGCCACTGGCAGCAACCCAGACTCCAAATATCATGTAATAAAAGGGAAATTAATTGCTTCCAGAGGCACAGTGTCTTATGCTAAGAAACCTTGCACATGAGTTTATAAACCTTAAGAAAAAGATGAATGAAAAGGAACTACCACCAGTGGTAGCAGCTGATGCTTTTCCAAGGAGGAACTTGAAGAATTAATTCTGTCTTGAGTCCCCACTTCCTTCTTCCCTTCTTCTCGTAACTGATAAATTTGTTACCATGCCACATTTCCAAACATGACATCAGAGGGCGTCATGGAAGGGAAAATGTATTTTTAGATGAAAATCAAAAAGGAGCCACAACAAAAGATAGAATGGGTAAGAGCTCTTGCTACAAGGTTAAAGTCCATTTAAAATTCTCATTATCAATTGCTCTTTACCATCCTGCTTCCCTTCATTGTGTGAGTTGTTTGCAGCATGGCAGGCGTCCAAAGCTACTTTTCAGATGCTTTGCAGCAGATGTGATAATTACAAGGTGCATCATCGTAGGATTTTGGCATTTATCTGTTTTCCTTAATTTCATTTTTACTACCTTTCCTTTAAAGACAAGATGGACTGAGGCCATAAACTGTCAAATTCTGTGTCTTATGAGGCGACCAATATCATGGAAAGCAAAATGATTTAGATTTTCAAACAAATGGACAAAAATGAAAAATCCAGCACAATTCAAATAGAAGCATTTAAAAGCTCCCAAATGGGATGTTTCACTCCTCTTTCTAATCTTTCTAATTCCAGTACTAACACTAAATTAGAGTTTGCAGAAAATTTTAATGTCCAAAATTAGATCTGTTTAATAAAATAGGATTTTAAAGCAATCCAAGGTTGTTTCCCTTCATCTTTTCCTTGGTGCTTTTAGGGACTTCCTCCCTCTAAAGAATTAATCTCTGTGGCATGATTAATTCTTGCTGTCAAGAAACAAGAATGCTATGACACTTGCTAATCAGCAGGGAAAAAAGGTGGCAAATAGTCACTCATCTGCTCTGAAATAAGGATTTCTGTATCTAAGGATCTAAATATTAATAAATCAGAACTGCAATTGTCAATTAGAGTAAGCACTCTGTGGACAAAGCAGCAGATGCAGCTATTCTTTTTAGCTAAAAAGGAGCATCTACAGTGAAGGCAGTGTGCTTCCCCTCATTGCAATATGACACTGTGAGCACACACACGTGTGTGCACGAACGCACGTGTGCGTGCACACACACACACACACACTCATGACTAAGGAAGTAAACTGATCGCGTGGCAGAGAAAAATAATACAACCTGCGGAGCACAGGGAGGAGCGAAAGGAAGGACATATGGTGATGTTTTGCTGTGCTTGATATTGTCTTGACGTGAAAGACAACTCTGCAGGATTTGCAATGCCCATCAACACGCAGAAGGCAGCTTTCAGCTAAGCAGTTCTCATAGCATTCAGTAGCTAACAGGCATGGAGAAGTGTAGGCCACCTGGGGTCACAGGATAATTAAATGCAATTCTGGTTTCCTTTCCTTCACTGGGAAGGGGGAAGAGCCCTGACCTCGGAAAAGCAAACATATTTACAGCTTATTCTCACGTAATTAGTTACTACTTCTGGTTAAGTTTTTATACACAAACATAGGAGCTTTCACAGCAGCTTCATTTCTCTGTGCGAGATGTCATGGAATGATAAAAGACCCAGCGGAAAAAGTTAAGGAGATGAAGCGGGCGAGGGGAAACCATATTCCCACCTGAACTGTTGAAGCCACTTGCTCCAGTAGCTTTTGTCCAGTTATTTTGCGTCAAAGCTGTTTCAGGGTTGTAAAACATTCAGGCATCCGTTGGGCCAAAGGTGATGTTTATGGCAGTCGTCACACTGGGACAGCCCACAGCAGACAAGGCTTTCCTGCATTCATGAGAACAGTGAAGGCTTCTAGGCACCACAGGCTGCAAAGCTGAGTGAGGGTTTTTAATGAGCTGCATCCACTAAAAACCAACGCATGTTTTGGTAAGTGCAGCATGGCTCGGGTGGGAACAGACTTCAACAAATGAGGTCAAGAGCACTTGGCTTTGCACCCTTCCCCTCTCGCAATACATGTATCTGAAGCTTTATTCTTGCATAAGAGCTTTAATTTTGGAACAAAGGATTTTTATTCAGGTAGAATTTTGTGTATATAACTATTATTCATTCAAACACATTCCATTAACTTTGCTTTATTAATGTAGCGATTTCAGGCTTATGAAAGCCATAGTTCATGGAAAGATTTCCTTTTATTTTTTTTAAGCTAAATAATAATCCTCAACCCTCATATAATATTACCACTTTTGCACACTGAAAACACTTTACAAGCACGGCCTATGAAGTGGGAGCAAGTCTTATTATCTCCATTTTACAGACTAAGAAGTTGAGGCAAGAAACTAGGATTTTAATATTTTACCTCTAGTATAAAACCTTAGTTACTGAAAATCTTTTTTCTTGCATTCCTTTGTTGTTTCCACTGATTCAACTCCAACATCAGAATGTCTGCTAGTGGAGTTTTCAAACTAGCAAACCAGCATTCCTATGCCCTACCCAAGTTTTTGCTGCACCTTGGCTGATTTCTGGCCCTTTGTAAAATAGGCCTTTCTCATTTTGATTAAACGAAAGCAAACCTTACTAAAACTTTCCCACTTCCAGCTCTCATGATATACTAATTATTAACTTTCCCTGGTTTTTAACCTATTGTGTATCCACCATTTTCCAGCAGCATAAGAGCCTTCATGGCTGCATCTCCTTCAGCCCAGAAAGCTGTTACTGATGTTGCCCTGAAAATTATTGAGCCTGAGGGCTCAGTCATAAATTCTGTGCTGTTCTCTGCACAAAGGCTTACCAAAAAGACAGTTCTCATTAGGAGGAACTGCGCTGAACAATTTAGCTAGCGCTTACCAGGAATATCTATTTTATTTGAGCTTAGGAGCAGTTTAATTTAACATAGCTTGAGGTCCATGGTGTTTCTCACTGGAACTCACAGCAGGCACACGTGAGACAACATGCCCTTTACATGCTTGCATTTTAAAGAGGCCTAGGTTCAAAACTTGGATGAAAAAATCTTTTCGTCTTGCTGTGTCTGTATCTCTGAATTTCTCTCTCCTTTAATATTTCATTATAAAACTGTAGTACTGGATTTTGAATGTATTCAAGGGATTGTGTTGGTATGACATCTATTTGGCAATGTAAAACTGCATTTTCCTGTAAATTTTTGCCTTGTATCTAAAGCCACAGTACTTGCTGGAATGTTTTCTGGTGATTTCAGGGGCTTTCTTCAGACATTCCCTAGCAAACACTAGAGTATCTGCCTGTGTATGTGGGTGCTAGCTTGATTGTCACCAAGCTGTTCTAGAGCTCAGTAATTCTGTATTATTTGGGCTGTATTTTATTTTATGGAATGTTAATATTAATGATCCTTATGTCCATTTAAAAAAGCAATAATTCAAAACAGATTAATTATGTGCCAGGACGTGTAATGTCATGGAAAGAACAGGACGCTGTTTGGAGTATAAGCAACACAGATGTTTCAGCATTTCATCAGCTTTATGTATGCCTTTATTTCTCCCCAGTTTCACTCCTGTAACACTGTAGTACTGTACCTCATGGAATGACATGAGTATGAGGTCATATGCCATAAATTACTGGCACGTAATAGCAAATCAGATGGTGAAATGTTAAAACATACTGCACTATAACAGACAATACATTTTATAATCATTTGTTTATTTTATTGTCCAAGCAAATATTTGCCTCTGGCTTAGAGAATCTTCAGGCAGTAGTATCCTTTGGCATTCTCGGACAAAGACAGCCTTCTTGGCAAGGGAGACATATTCTAATACTCAGGAATTGTAAACTGCTCTGCTTGCTGCACACCCGTGTGGTCCAGCCCCAGGTCCCCATCACAGCCAGAGCACATGGCACAAACTGCAGAGACCCACACAGCTGGGTGCAGAGTCACAGCCATCATTCCAGCCCCAGTGAACAGCGGTAAGATCGAGAGCCTGTTTTCGCATCTTTGCAACAGTGCTTACTGTCAAGTGTTGGCTGTGAAGAGGGCAACATACTGTTATTTGTTATTTATGTTCAACAGCACCACTGTGGAGTGTTTTACTGACCCTGCTACTTTTCTAATTAAAGAAAATCACTAAGATTTTTATTTCCTCTGCAACTCTCTAAAAGTCATTTGACCACTTCAAGGAAGTAAATGAGGAGGATTATTTCATTTTCTATTGCTTTCTATCCTGCAGCACAGAACCACACCTTTCATAATGAGAATATCAGGGAGTGACAGTGAGTATGTTGTGTCTAAGAGCATTAACATTTCTCCAACAAAAGTAAATAGCTCAAAGAGAAAGTTTTCATTTTTTTAAATTTTCTGTATTTCGTGCCAGTCTTTTTCAAGACAGAAGTCCATGGATCATTTACTTTATGGTGTTTAAAACATTCAACAATTAATAAGAGTCCACAAAGGTAAAAGGAGCAACACAAAATACACTCAGCAGCCATTAGCTATTTAAGTCCCAATTAGATACAACTTTTTTCCCTCTGTTTCCTTTCCTTCCACAGCCACAGAAATTAGGAGATCAATTTATAATAAAAATATTATTATTTGGTTTTAAATTGGCTGAAAATTTAGGTTGATGTTTAGGTATGTGGGTGGGAATCTCCCCCATCATGCCTGAGCCTTTTTTCTTCCCTCTCTTACATGCTAGAAATCTGCTGACAGTAAAAATTTACTGAAAAGATCTCAGAAAAGATTCAAAAAGAGAAATAAGTTAGTGTGGAAAACAAGTTCAACAATGTATCATTGAACTTCAATGAAAATGTGATATGGCAGTATCGTGCCATATGCAGATGCCCTTACTCTTTAATTAGACAGGAGCTGTCATATCTGCAAGTCCTATGAAATTAATTGTCAATTTGCTTGGGATTAGTCTAAATCTGTGTAAATATCATGCAATCTGCAGTTTGCAGAAGGTGGTTATTATATCTGATACAGGCCACAATTAACCGTATAATCCCCCTAGGTACAATTCTTCCAATATCTTGTGCTACAACAGCTGGGAGTAACTTACTATGTGAGTCATCCTATTGAGATCCATGTAAAAACTATTCATGACTGACACAACAATAAGCCTTCAGACAAAACAAAAGATGTTTTTTGGTTCAATGACACAAATAGTTAAACAATAAGAAAGTGACGAGACCAACATCCATCGTTTTTAGACTAGCATAACCACATACATACAGTTAATTGTACCACGAATAATATGATTTTATGACTTTACAAAGATTACATTTTTGTTAACCAGAAGCAAAATTGTCACAATGTCTCCCATTAATTTTAAGACACATCTTAACATGATTACATTTGCAGGAACTCAGCTTCCCCAGTAAGGCCAGCATTCTCAGAAAAGCCAGACATTAAAACGAAAGCTGACTTTTCCAAAAGCATTCAATGCTTAATGCTGCCCCTGCACAGTATGTGTGGCCATGTTTTCAAAAAAGCTCGGCTTTAATGTGATGAGAAAAACATTTTTGAATGCTGAGCTATTTTGAAAACCCTGGTCATAAGGTAAAGATTTCAGAAGTGCCTAAGACATTGTTTCAGAAATGAAAACTTGATCTCAGATATACAAACAGGTTGCTGTGAATAAACAAATCAAGACTTGCCGGCATAATAAATCATCTACATATGCACTGCTAGCTCTTTCACACCTAAGCCAACTCAAGGTGCTATTATTCAATATTGACTGAGAGAGCATCTAGGACACTGCAAGCACCTCAGTAATCCGTTCATTGACTGATAAAAAATGCATATAAATATCACAAGACATCTTCAAATACATGTAAGAATCCAACTTCTATAAAAAACAGGAACAGAGATGTGTCTGCAGTCAGAAACAGACCCCTTTTCTGCAAGCTTTTTAAAAGTTTAAAGCAATTTTGAAAATGTGTTTCTAAAGTAATTTTGACCCATAGTAGTTACATTTTTTTAGTCTTCCACAGCCAGGTGTTTGGTAGACAAGGATGAATAATTTAAAACTTCTAACGAATTCACTAATATTGCTTCTTTTCTGTTCAGGTGTTTTCTAGAATGAGTTATGTTCTCTGAAGCAGGCAAAAGTATTTGCTGGTATGTTCCATCTTTTAATCTAGAGCCCATTCAGTAATA
The DNA here is from genome assembly GCF_036013445.1 of Caloenas nicobarica. NCBI lineage: Eukaryota > Metazoa > Chordata > Aves > Columbiformes > Columbidae > Caloenas > Caloenas nicobarica. The sequence goes on from NC_088284.1 coordinate 35,604,466, forward strand.
GTTCACTGCGAATATTCAGAACTGAAGATATGTCATTTAGTTAGATAAATTACACTATACTCTTTCTTTTTACCTGAAGGAGTGACTTGGATGACTAGGTGGCAACAGGAAGATTTTCAAATTGCAATCCAAGTGTAAAACTAGGCATTTGGAATTACAGGTGTAAATAGAAACTTGCTGCGAGTTATGTGTGCGCATATATTCCAGTAACAGGCCCATGTATGCACACGCATATGCCTTCAGGATCAGCTCTTTGGCTGGTGCAAATCCAAGTACCTCTTTTGAGAGCTGAGAATCTGGCCTGTATGTTTAAATCCACTTTTCAGAGCTATGTAAATCAAGTCAGTAGGTATTTGCATCTTCTTCAAAGGAGTGCATTTCAGATTTTTCTTGTCTGGTGGGCAATGTGCAGCATCTCTGTGCAAGTCTTCCCAGATATCTTAGTCCTAGCTAGATATCTTAGCCAGCCCAGCTCTGGCTGGCTTCTAAGCCTGGGAAGAGCACTGCTTCAGGGTAGACACAATCAATTTATTTTTTTAAGGACACTGTGTGGGGCATTCTCAGAGTGATACACCTCAGTGCCTCTTGATCAACTTCATAATTACCTGGGAGAGGTTGGTGCAGCTGCACTCTCCACACCTGATTCTGACTTTGCTTACACTCAAGCAGGATCTGCTAAGAATACATTAGAGTTTCAGAAGTTTAAACTGGGTATAAATAAAGATCACAATCTCTCTCTTCTTTGAAAACTTAATACAGATCCCGATTGGCCTGTGCTCTGCCAGGGCATTAGTCAGTTTGAAAATGATAATAATGCAGCTTTAGTCAGCTGCACTTCTTTGGTCTGTTTTTCTTTCCCTTAATGGAGGCAGCATGCTATTGCAGATCACACAAGATAGTGCAGACTGAGTCTTTGGTTCTCTTGCCACAGTTGTCCATCAGCTGCTTCACCTTTTAGATGTTACTCGGCTGTAAATTGTATATATTAATGTTTCTCTCCCTTGAGGAGTCTCATATGACTTGGTCTTCTCAAGCTCTCTGAGACCCGTAAGAATGAGCAAAGAAGATTACAGTATCATTGCTGTTCCTTCAGCATGTTAGAGTTTGCATCCTCGTCTGTATCCTCCTGTTACCTGCAAAACAATCTCCAGTGTAAATTACAGTTCTTTATTTGGTATCTGCTAACAGACATGTTTTGGCAAGAGAAACTTTGAAACAGTGATATGTGTTGACCAATATTGTGACAAAAGCTCTCATGCATTTCCATGCTTAACTGGCTTCATATTCTATGCATTAAGCTGTACTGCTGGGAAACATACTCAGTAGAAACCAAACCACTTTCAAACAAAAAGCAGGCACCACAGCTTGTCCAATTACTAAGATTTCTGGAGACAGAGGCTTCTTGCTTGTGAGAGCAATACAAGCATTATCAAGCAATATGGGCAGATCTAATTTCAGCCCTAGATCATTTTCAAAATTCAGCCATGGGAGGAATTTGCACCTGCAATTTAAATACAAGAGTAAATCAGAAAAATTGTTCCTCTGTGTGTTTAATTGCAGGGTCAATTAAAATAATTAGAGAAAGAGGTGTACAGAGAGCTGTTCAAAACTCTGATTTTCATCTCTCAAAGCCCTTTGAAAAATGTAGCCCTACCAGGACTTTCTGAAAATGATGACATATTGTTCCATAAGACATACCAAATTATACTGCCTAGCATTCAACCCGCAAGGTAAAGGCAGGTTTGAGTGTGGGTCTTCTAAGACAGAAATTTTGTACCTGTCAATTATGTGGTAATGCGTGTGACATTTGGTGAAAGTCAGTCTTTTCTGACAACAAGAACCCAAGCCCCTGGGAGAAGTCCTCTCTGGCAAATACCATTTAGCTCTAACCAGAGAAAGACAAACTCTGTGATGGGGAGGGGAAACAGCTCAGGGAGAGTCCAAAGTTTTGTGTTGGCAAAATTGTAATAAGGGTTTCCATGCCCTGAGTGATTTTTTTTTCAGCACATCTTCATTTTAGAACGGTGGAGTTAGTTACAGGATTGCACGTCTCCAAAAGAATTTGCAAAATAGTTAAGTATGGAAACCTTGGTATGGATGCCTGATCAGTTACCTCAAGGAACAATGGATTTTAGCAATAACACAGAGTATAAAGTCCTGTCTGGAGGTCTCTTGAGAGGCTCGTTCATTCTGTTGGCTTTATTTACCTCTCTGTTGCTCTGCTTTATGCTTCAGTCAGTGAAGTTACTCCAACATAAAACCTGACTTAGATGTGAATCAGCTCTTATGATTCTGTAATGTTCTCAGCTCAGTTGTGGCTGCTAAATCTTGCTGTGGTTGACTCACTATTGATTTTGTCCAAACATTTCTTTTTAATTGATTTGAACTATATACATATTTTAGAGCAATTAAGGAAATAAGAATTGAATACCTAGCAGTACAACATAGTCTGCAGACCTTTGATAGTCACAATGACAGTTTATGTGGTATATTTCTTTTTATTTTTTTAGCAGTCTATGTAAATTAATAGCCTCTGCAGATCTGCTTTTACTGTGATGGATACAAGAAACTGTAATGATCTAATAATTCTCATGCTGCAGGGCAGTCAGGTATAGCTGCTGCAAATTTATTTAGCTAAAATTATACAGACAGGACCTGAGAGTTATTGATGCTGAGCACCCACAACTCCCACTGAAATTCATAGAAGCAAAAGGTGTTCATCACTTCTGAAAGTAGGATAGTAATGTATTCATGACAGGCTTTGTATATACAAGCCATCCTGTGAGCAGCAGCACTAATTAGGCTTGATTTCAGGAAAACTGTGTTCATACTTGCCTGCCCTGCAATAACTCGCACTCCTTCCACCATGGCCCTCTCTCACCTCTGTAACCTCAGCTCCCCCCACTCTGCTCCTAGAACACCTTCAGCCCACACTCTCTCTTTTTCCTCCACATATCCTCTGCCCCATTCCCTCCTTAATATTTCCTGCTTCTTCCACACCTCCTCTTGGGCACCATACAGCTACCTCTTGCCTCCTTTTCATTCGTCTTCTACACCAAGTGAAAAAAAGTCTGATTCATTATTCCCTCATGGGCTTGAAGTTGTTTGGCCTTGTTGGCTGGCCAGCTGGCAGGCAAAACAGAGCAGGTAATTGTTTAATTCACACTGAAACCCTCCCCTCATTGAGAGTACTAATTTAGCTCTCTTTTCCCTGTCTAGCTGCCAGTTTTCATGAAACCTGAAGGAACATAATATATCTAAGGCTGATACCTCTCTGTTAAATTTAGTTGAAATAAGCCAACAGAATCAGAAGTTATTTGAGGGCAGGACAGGAAAACGAATGGGCAAGCAGTACTGTTATGCAAGTCTTATTTCCTTAGGAAGCCAGGCTAATAAAACATGCAGGCAGCTGTTCATTGTATTTTCCTTCTCATGACCTTTCCTGTCTGCTTGGATCCCAGTCCCACAACTTCATCCATATTAGAAGACCAGTGTGCCCGTTCAGTATCCCAGTTATGCTAGCGCAGCTCCCTGCAGCCTCATCCATGGACTGTAGACCACGGAAGGCTTCATTGTCAAGCTCTTTGGATGAGTACAGTCTCATGACAGTGACAGTGCAGCATCCACCTTGGCACTGTTAACAACCTAGAGACCAGAGACCTCGTGCAGTAAAAACTTCCATCATCTTCTTCCATGACACTGTGCAAATTACTGGGAGTGTAACCCATCAACAATAACTTTAGAGTTTGTACAGTCTCTTGATATTATTTATTTCTGGTGTACTTGCAGTTGCAAAGGATGTGTGGGGTTTTTGGTTTTCTTCTTAGATAGCAAACTAAGCATTTTTCTTGCTTTTTTCTATTAGAAATACTTGATCTTTATTTTCTTCCTCCTGGGAGCTTTTGGAGGTATCCATAGAGATGTGGCATAGACATAAACCAAACTGACTTTTCCTCCTCGTATGGGAGCTGTGGATGTGAGATACTGATTCTCAGAGCAGTGTTAAAGCCCGTGGGAGAAGTCTGACCAGTTGTAAACATGCATGTGCTTGTTGGACCAGGGCAGCTGTACTACTATGGTTGGCACAGCAGTGCTAATTCTTTTCATGAGTGGTAAAACAGAGTTCATTGGTGGTCCTGTAGCTTTTTCCACAAAAGGAAGGACTTTTGTCCTACTGTAGACAAATTCCATATGGAACAATTTGTGGTAAATTAATGCAATATGGTGTTCTACACTTCTTGCCTTCCAGAGTCTGGAAGTTTCTTTTAGCCTTATCCAAAACCACTGGAGTGAACTGGGTTTAGACCAGACGTTCCACAGACTAGTGCATGCTGCCCGTGAGACCAGCTCTAATTCAGTAAAAACTCACAGTGATTCCATCAGCATATCCTAAACACAGCACAAGTGTATACCAAGAGGTTTTTAATTGCCACAAATGGTTCTGATCACAATTCCACATCACACTTGAAAGTGATCCCAGCTGTGCCACCTCTGAGGAGATGCAGTTCTGCACAGACTTGCTGATCCACCAGCCACGATCCAGCCCCTTTCACCACGCCTAAGGGCACTGGGACATCACAATGCCAGCCAGCACAGCCAAGCAGCTCATACTAACCTCCAGTGATGCAAAACCTATTGTACAGAAGAGGCATTAGGGCACAATTAAGAGGGAAGTTGTGCTGTTGGGGCACTATGGCTTTCTAGCAACCCCTGCCTGACTTCCCAGCTTTGACTCTGTTGGCCTGAAGAGAGACAAGGAAAGAAAGAAGCAATTCCAGCTACAAGCTCAAGGAGTTACCACCATCACCTTTGGTGCTTCATCCCTCCAGAGAGGTCCAAAACCCACCAGGAATGGCTGCGGACCTGGTCCACAATCTGCATTTCTCCCAGCCCACACACTGAGGCAAGAAACAGTTATTTTATCAAGGTTCCTCACCAGTATAGGCTAACCAAATTTGGCTGGCATGCAGATGGAGAGAAAATCACTTCCCTGAACAGATCCTCAGTTTTTTCAGATTTAACGGAGCCCTTACTCCTCTGAGGGAACTGAAATAAGCTGTCTTACCAAACTGGATGGACTTTGCCTTTGCTTGAGCTGTGAACTTAAGAGGGACAGCTGGCAAAGCCATCATCACCTCTCGCCTCCTTCACAGGCCTTGCTTTTGAAGTCTCAGCCGCCTGCTGGCTTGGCTCCATTCAGCACCACCAGCTTGGTGAGAATGGTTAGAAGCCATTGTAAATGCCACCCCAAGAGGGGAGGCGAATGGCTGGTGGGGAAGGAGGCATGTTCAGCCATAGGCAGCTGTCATTGTGCAGGCGCCAAGGCCACTGTCATTCCTCATTGTGGTGGTCTCTGTCCACAGAGCTGTCTCCCAGGGGGTCTCCTGTCCTCACCACCTGCACAGTCTGCCCATGGCCAGCACCAGCCTTCTGGTAGCCTGTTTCACTGGATCCAGGTTTGGTTGCCTTTGACCACAAAGTTGGGACAGTAATTAAAAGATGCTAGTATGGAAGGATGCCTCCTTTTGATGTAGGTATGCCTTTCCCTAGTTGCTGAGGTAATGTAATGGCTTCTAGCCTGACCTGGCGCACACACCCCCCATTTCTGACAATCCTGTTCAGTCACATTCCTCTCAGGAGCACACTGAAGCCTTTGGCAGGTGTGGATGCGTGTCTGCTGAGCATGGCAGAGGACTTGAACTGCTCTGGTCCTTGCAGTTCTGCTTGTGTCATTTTACTTTACTGTCAGGTCAAATGGTCCTTCTTGCTTGACCCTGCATGGGTTGAAATCTGTCAGTGCTGAAGATGGAAATGGCCAAGCAGCACAGTCAGCAGAGAGGTCTGAGTTTTCCTGTAGAGAGATAGCTCTTCCAGAGAGCAATTCAGAGCACTGTTAAATCACTCCTTGGAAAGGTCTGCCTCTCACTTGAGCGAAGGCAAGGCTGGGACTAATTGTGGGCTCCAGAAGAACTTAAAAGTTATAACATCCAAATGCTCATCCCAGCTGTGTGTTGTCTCAGTCTCCAAAACTTCTGGCTGTGTTTCTACAGAAAAGAAACCCGGGCCTAAATCTTAGATGGGAGTCATGGCAAACTCAACTGATCAATAAACCTAAAGCCAAGAGGTACCCCACAGTCATTTTAAAGCCAGGCCAAGATTATCTTCCTTGCACTGCCTAAACTAATGTGAATTCCACAGAGTTTGGGACAGATCCTGCAAAAGACAAAATGACAGTTTATATGCGTAAATATCTGGCCCTGCATTGTGTGTCTTTTTCATGTATTTGTTTCCACATAATCTGAAAAAAGAAAGGTCTTATATGCTGCAGTTGCTGCTTCTGTGGAAAAACTGATAGTAAGAAGATCTGCACAACTGTCCTGAGAAAGATGGATGGTACAAAGAGCTATACAGGGATTCTGCTCTATACTAAGGCATCCTGCCTCCTGCACAGCATCAGTTAAAGTGATTATGAAAAATGCTGTAGTTAATACAGATTTAGGTTATTAACCTACAGTTGGCTCTGTTTCATCCCAGTTATCACTTGAGAAATTTTACATATTAAAATGAAATAGTATCATTTTAGTAATATGTTTGCACGTTGTGTTATAACTGAATTATAGAGGAGCTTTTTCTAATTATCTGAATGATGTTGGAACCCTTTTCCTTTCTCATAGGTGAGTGCGTTAGCGGGAGAGGAAGGTGAAGGGATCTGCTTCCCAGAGCTTCTTGACTTAACCAGCACCTGGTGACATTTGTGACTGAGCACAAGGAGAAGCTTTAAGGAAGGAGGTTGACTGCCCAGCTGTGGCAGTCCCCCAAGGCGGAGGGACTCTCGGTCTCCCTGGGTACACAGCGAATGCCAGGCAATTTTGTATCCTGAATATTTATAAATTACTTTTATGAATGACAGTGCAGATGGTGCCTTGCTCTGTTTCTGTTTTTTGCCTTTGTCTGCCTACTCCCCAGGTCTGTCTGTAATTAGTGGGAGTGCCCTGCAATGAAGGGATAATACTGGGACCTTCAAACATGAAGCATGGTCCCTTTCTCCTCTGCCTGTGACAGTGAATGCCTGATGATGCTTTTTGTGTGTTGGGATGGAGACTCTCTGCACGTGGGTGTTGCCTGTGATCCATGCTGCACCACAGTCCAACCTCTCTTTATTCCCAGCTTTTCCCCATCGTAATTCTGTTTGATACAGGTGATGGTCTCATGACTGCAGACTAAATGCTACAGGGTTAGGCCCCAGGCTTAGAAGATTTTATTACAACAGTTGTACCTTCACTGAAACAGTTCACCTACTAATTCACTGGCCTGGAGATCATATACATATTCTTTAACGTGCACAATAATAATAGAGAAACATCCCTTCCCTTAGGCCAGTCACAGACAAAGTACACCAAATCTATAAAGAAAGACTGCATAGGCTGCTAGGCTTTGCAAAAACAATTCCTTAGGGGAGATTTAATCACTAAATGCTCTGAAGCTGCAGCTGAACAAAAATAACAACCCAGTGGACACAGACCAGAAGAAGGAAAAATTAGCAGTCCATTTAACTAATAGTAACACAAACAATAAATACTGTGTGGGACTGGACAGCTTTCATTGTGTGATATAAAAATGCATCTTATTCTTTCTGCTTACACTCAGTCCTTGGTGAAACCAGTTGTTCATCCCTTCCCCTCTCCTTCTAAGATTCTCACAAAATGGGCCATTCTTACCTCACTTTTACTGACTCATTTTGTTTCTGGAAGAAGAGACAGCTCTGTCAGTTGTAGTGTCTCTTCAATACTCAATAACAACAGAGGGCCTGGAAAATATACACTACGCAATGAGTTAACCATTTATAATATTTAGAAAGTTACTTACCTTCTCAGTTCTGTAAACAAATATGAAAGGCTGCTAAACCAGAAAGAAATCAAATCCTACCACTGAAAACAGCAACAAAAAAATGCCTGTAGTAAACTTTAGCTCTCAGCTGCTATAACCATCAGTGGGTGAAGATTGAGCCTTTTGTATTGCAAAGAACATGGTTATTTTTTTTTCTTAACCTTTTCAGCACAAGAGTATACAGAATGCTGTTCTTTGTAACAACCCTGCAACTTGGTCCTTCAGTGTGACTTTTAAATACAGTTGTGTGAAATGCAAGGCTTTTAGCTTGCAGGAGTTGGTGGGCTTTTTTTTTGTTTTTTAAATGTTTGTGGGAGTTTCAGAGGAATCCCCAAATCTCATGTCTAAGCACTGGTATAGCAACTGCTCTCTGCCTAGCTTTGACATCAGATTTACGAAAACAAATTTGGGATCTGATTCACCCCAGACCTGTAGTTTCCCTAGGTTTCCTCTCCACCGAGCCCTTTTTCCTAAACACAGAACTCAAAGCGGACCAAAGGCTTCTTGCAGCCCTGGGGAGCCCTTGGCCGGTGAACAGAGGGGCCCGTCCTCCTCCTCCTCTCTCCCAGCCAAAGTGTCAGGATTGGATGCAGATGCACTACACCGCCTTCCAAGTGCCTGCGCTAGCTTAAGAGTCAGCGAGATGAAATTAAAAGTCAGCGCAATGCAGACCCAAATTAAAGGCACCTTCTATTCCTGGGGCTGGTATGATGGCCACCAGGCAGGAGGAAGACAGGGGTGAAGTCAAGCTGTTCTTGCTGAACGAAGAGCCCATCCCTGCAGAAACAGCAGGCTGAAAGGTGGCTCGGTCACAAGCTCTTCAGCAAATTCCAGTTCTGTAATACCAGGAAACTTACGTATGATCAAAGCATTCTTCAAACACGGGGCCAAAATCTGATCTCAGTTTTACAGCACAAGTCCAAGTTAAGCCAGTAGAGTTGCTGCTGTTTAACATCAGTATCAATTTGGCCTGATGCAATTTGGCTAAACTTGCTGAAATTATGGCATAATATGTAAATGAGGTACAATTTTAGTCTCATAGCTCTCCTTTTCAGGGGTTTGCAATTTCTCTTTTGGCTCCTGCTCCCCATTTAATTATGCCAGGCTCTAAAATGCATTCTCAATGGCAAGCCAAGTTTTGAGTAATTGCAGCGAATGGAGGATTTCTTGTTCCGACATACGCATTAGCTAATTTTCCTTGGGTTCTGATACTAACTATCAAATTCCACCACCCCCGTGTCTCTGGGCTGGGTTTGGTTTTTTCCTTGTTTTCCAATCGCAAAGCAGACATCTGGCAGCTCTCTGGTGGCAATAGCTGATACACTCGTTCTGCTCACTGCGCTTTACCCATTTCTCTGTGGGAGGTAAGAAAAGAGGCGAAAGGAGCCACAGTTTCAGATTCAAACCCTTATTTTTATCCTGTGTAATCCCACAGGGGGATGTTTCCTTCCTCCTACCACCCTCAGGCTTGTGCTTTCTATTATCACTGAAAGAACTGACTAGCAAGAAAGGCTTCCCCTGCCTTTAAAATCAGGGAGATATTTTCTGGTTTTTCCTTCTGCAAACAGCATTTGTTTTTTCTCCTCCTAAGCCTCAGATGAGGTCCCCTTCTTTCTCTTGTAACCCCGGAGCTGGGGCAGGGGGTGCTGGATACAGCGCTGCCCCCCCAGCCCGCCTGATGCTTGCTGCCTTGGAGATCACAGCAACCAGAAGAGCGATGCTGAGAGCACCTGCCACGCTGTTTTTCTATGGGAAGAGTCCCCAAGGGGAATATTGACACATGGGAGCGGGGAGGGGGCAGAGAAGGGAAGCAGCACATGACTTTATCTGCCATAATTTGCCCTGTTTGTCCCTTGGGCTCTTGAAGGAGAATATGACAGAGCCCTCCATGACCTCAAGCTTTCACCTTAATATTTAATCACGCTCTAGATTACTGTGATGTTGATTAAGACTGAGTAAATATATACTACACATAAATTATTTCACTCTAAATCAACTGCTACATTTTTCCCGGTAATTATCATTATTAGACTGGAATGCTTCTCATGCCTGCAATTTTTTAATAGATTGAAATTATTTTTATTGTAAAATAATCCCCACATGCCCCCATGTAATTCTGAATATTAATTCGTTCCTCTTCCCACATTCATGACAATCCTGTCTGAAGTCATTTAGGCTTATATGAGAATGATCAGGTTTAATTCTTATGCAAACTATAGAGTCTTCTGTTCTTTTGATACCAACACATTTCAGCTTCCACACTGATGCTAACACTAATTGTTGAGGTATTTCACGTGGTCTGTGGAAGGTTCTAATTTCATGTGATACTTTCTTTGCTCTCCATTGCAGAGTACATGCCTGGTAGTCTTGAAATTACTCTGATAGCTGGTTCCAACTGTGCAGATTTGTACACATAGTAAACAGATACCTCCATCACGTATTCATCCTACTGTATTCACCCTACTCTCTTTAATACAGTTCACCTACATTGCAAGGAACAGTTCCTGATACTTAAGAAAAATTAGAAGTACTGAAAGTTGCTATTAAGCAGAACTATGTCTCTGCAAGAGTAACAACTATGCTCTGCCAGACTCAAATAACATCTTCAAGTCATTTTCTGAATAATGCTGATCATTCAGTCTCAAAACTGAATTTTTCAATTTCTAAACAAGGCATCATAATGTTTGGAGTTGTCATATGAATATGTATTATAAAGCTTTAGTACCTGAGAATGTCTGAATGTATAAATATGAAAAAGAACACAGAAGAAAAATTGAAGTGTTTCAAAAATAGGTTCAACTGATTGAATACTCCAGCTAGAAATCTCTGCATGGTATACTGAGAATGCACAGTAGCAGTGGGCCTGATGTGTTGAAGCTGTGCCACTACTTTTCATCCTGTATCAGCTTCAGACTGTCAGCAGCTCTTAATGTAACGTATTAAAGGATCCTCCTAGAACATGTAGGACAGGCTTAGTGAGTAGATATAAAAAAGAAAAACAAAACAAACAAACAAAAAAAACCCAACCTGCAGCCCACAGTTTTGGCTTTGCTGCAGGTGGTAGTAATAATCTGCACTGTTTCCTTTAAGCTCTATCGCAGGGGAGGACAGTAAGGGCTTGGGAAGACTTCAAGCAGAAAACTGAACATGAAGCAGAGGAAGACAGTATAAAAACAATAATTTTGTGGAAGAGTCTTTTTTCCTAAGTGTATTTCTTGTTCAGTTTAAGAAAGGCTAGTGTAGCACTTGGGCTAGCTAGAGGGACAATTGGGTTCTGCAGCAAGAGAATTGGTCTGATGCCAACCTAAGGCCAGACTGCTACCAGCACGATGCTTTATTTATCCAAATCACTAGTCCATTAGAACCATTCTAAGTTTCAGAGACAATTAGTGCTTCAATTGCTGCTAATTTTTCCTGCTCCCTGCTTCTAATTGCTGTATGGAGGTCCTTCCCCAATGTGTTGCATTGTAAGTGGATTGCCCCTTCTGTCTGCAAAGACTGGGCAAGGTTACACTCAGTCTGCCTTGTCTGACATGTCACTCCCAGCCCATAGGTGAAGTTCAGCCAAAGCTATCACCACAGACTGATGGCACACACATAGCCATGATCCGCAAGATGGACTATTTTACTGCTTTACTGTGTGGCTTTTCTACATTCTGCCTAAACTCTAACGTGTGCAAAGTGCTGCTGTCAGAGCCCCAACTCAGAGTGAGCCGTGTCAGCATGTCACACCAATCTTGAGGGAATGGCTTGGCTCATTTTCAGGGTTTCAATTGATTTTAAAATTGCTTTGATGACTTAAATAGTTGGGGAACAAGTTGGGGAAACAGTATTTGTCTCTCCATGTACGTCTGGGTACCACATGAGAGGACTACACCCTCTACAAAAGCAGAGGTTGGAGTCATAGCATCCTCATGCTGTAGCTGCTGTGCATCCCAGAGCCAGAGTTTAAAGCTGATTACACTCAGGAAGGAAAGATCAGTAAACTCATTTTAAAGGCGACTTCCATTCTAGTGATTTTCCCCCAGTATCTCTTTGTAATTGGAGCTGCTCTGTCCCACAGAACTTCTGTCCCCTTCAGTTTTTTAGAAAGCGACCTATTTTATGTTACAAATTCAGTCTGATTTGTTTCTTGCTTGTACAGAAGTTAATCATACTTTTAGTATTGGTTAAGTGGAATAAAAGAGGCTCAGCAAGAGAGGTTTAAGCACTTATATTTTACCTCACATTTGGGACAGACTAATCGCATGCATGTGATCGGTTACTGAGGCTCTGCTGATGTGCAGTAACTTGCTGATATGCAGTAACTTTGGCATCTGTCTGAGCCCTGAGTGTTTGTCTACACACACAAGTCATAGTGTTTAACAATACCATCGAAGTGCAACATTGCCCTCAAGGATGGATGCAGTCAGCTTGAAATAAAATTATGTAAAACCACGGAAATTAGTCTTGTAAGAAAGTAAAAATAAGCTAAAGATACATAAAGTACCTTTATACTTTACTATAACATTTTCTGTAGGAGAGTACACCATCAGATCACCACTTTATGCAATTATATCAGTGCAAATACTGTGCAGAAACCAGACTTGAAATAAGACAGTACCCCCACTGTTGTTAAAATTATAACTGAACACGTAATTCAAATCCTTCCAGTTCTGCAATGTGTGCCATTCAGCAGAGAAAGAAAATATTTCACCCAGATTACACACAGGAAAAATGTGGGGTGGGATGGAAACACACAAATTGTAAAATGTCACAAGAGTCTTATATGAGAGAGATTAAACCTTTCTGTTCAAGAAAGAAATGGTGTATTAAAAATTCAGGAACTGAAGAGCAGGGAGGAATCAACCAAGGGTCATGTTGAATTGCTAAGCTTTCTGCATTATGTGTTCATTTGGTAATTCATGACAATTAGATGACTTTAGGAAGGTGAAAACTAAGACGGTAATGTGATAGTCAGCAAACAAGTTTTGCTGGACTTCTTGTAGGAGCTTGATTTGAGACTGGGGATCCATCTATAATGTATTCGCTTTTACAGAGGAGCAAGAAAACATGAGTCTTGCAGATGTGTTGGATAGACAGAGCTAAAATCTAGTATGGAATACACTTTATGTGCTGCATATATGCACAGAATGAGGTCTGTGAAGAAATTCTTTGTGGTGGAGGGACAGCATTGCTCCCGGAATGCATAATAGAGATTTAGAAGTATTACCAATATTTGTCATAACATCATCTGTTATGTGAAGCAAGCTGGTAAAATGTGTAGGGCATACTCTTTTTGTCCTCTGAGGAAGTATGAGGTCTGAACTTTAGTGCAGAAGTGGTTCCTGCAGAGGCTGGGTTATCACTGTCAAATGCAAAATGACAGCCACAGCTACAGCACAAATGGCTATCCTTCATTCATCATGCATGACTTTTTACTGTTGCATTTCCATTTGACCTCCATGATGTGGAGTTACATGCTAGAGTCTGTTGGGTTTACACGGCAAGGTTTTGGTAGCAGGGGGACTGCAGGGGTGGCTTCTGTGAGAAGACACCAGAAGCTGCCCCCATGCCTGACAAAACCAATTCCAGATGGCTCCAAGACAGATCTACTGCTGCCCAAAGCTGAGCCCATCAGCAATGGTGGTAGCACCACTGTGACATCATGTTTAAGGAAGGCTAAAAAAAGTTGTGCAACAGCAGCTGTGAGAACAGCACGAGAAAATGCAAGAGAAACAGCCCTGCAGACACCAAGGTCAGTGAAGGAGGGGCAGGAGGTGCTCCAGGTTCCAGAGCAGAGATTCCCCTGCCACCCATGGAGAAGACTATGGTGATGCAGGTCATCCCCCTTGCAGCCCACAGAGGACCACACTGGAGCAGATAAGGGCCCCACGCTGCAGGAGGTGGACATACCCTGAAGGAAGCTGCAGCCCATGGCGAGGAGCCCACGCAGGATCAGGTGTTCTGGCAGGAGCTGTGACCCTGTGGGGGACCCACGTCGGGGAAGTTCTTGAAGAACTGCAGCCTGTGGGAAGGACCCACTCTCGAGCAGTTTGTGTAGAACTGTATCACGTGGCAGGGACCCCACTGGGAAAAGCATGAGGAGGAAGGAGCAGCAGAGACAGAGTGTTATGAACTGACCACGATGTCCACTCCCCCTGTGTCACTTGAGGGGAAGAAGCAGAAGAGTCAGGAGTGAAGCTGATTGTTACACCAGTGTGGGGAAGGCAGTACCACTTCAGGCCTTCTGTTATTTGAAGAGAGAAATATTGGGAAGGGTGTTACATTACTGGGCTTTACCTCTTACAGCAACAATCGTCATAGCTCTGAAATTAAGAAGGAACTAATGTTTACGAAGACATACGTGCAGAGTTTGAGGCTTCTGTATTTCCATCTTATTTTAGGCATGTCAAAGACTGTCTGTTGACTAGATACAGCCTCTAAAACCCTGCTCAGCACCAGAGAGGTAGCCTGGCATTTCCTTCTGCTTGTAGCCTGGGACACTGTCTAGAGTCATAGCTACTCAGGGTATGAACTTATCCTCACAAAGTGTAAATGACTTTCCAGTCATCCCTTCTGGTTACCTCCCTCTGCCTTTAATAAGCCCTCAATATTTTCTCTGTAAGAGGTGCTGTAGAGAAGGACATGCAGATGATGGCTAACTGGACATGATTCTTGCACCACCTACGTGGCAAAGAAGAGAAGGTGCTCTGAGGTTTCTGCTAAACGAGTCCAGCTCCCCTGCAAGCCATCCCAGCACCCAGCGGGAGTGAGTTCCTAGGCAGCCCATGGCCCATGTTTCCTTGACTTAACACATTGAACCAAGTGTAATTCATATTAGGAAAACTGACCACATACAAACTTGTACTCTTGTCTCAAACATGCAGTAAAATGCAATAGCATAACAAGTTTCAGCTTCCACAAGAGAAGACATATTTTACCTCACCTTTTAAATAACTTTACATTTAATCAGTTATCACAACTCAGTGCGTTGTAGACAAAGTAACTCAGCCTTGTGTTCGAAATGTGTTAGGTCTAATATATTTGTCAGTATGTGAAGATATATATGAACTTCAATTTATTTCTTCTTCTACTGGTTTTAGATCTATGTATGTCAATCAAGTTCAATTCTTGCTACCATGAGAGAAAGAAGAGGCAACTCCATAGATATGAATAACTTGTATACTTTAAAAGCAGAGTTTAACAAAACACTTTTGGTGCAAACGATCCCTTCGGGTAGATTAGAGAAAGTGCTGCTACATTATGACACAAAAGATGACTGCTGACTAGTAGTGGTCTCTTTCTCTTTTTGGTTGAATTTCATTACAACTGCTGTGTAATGTAGTTTTCATTACAAAAATAATAATTCATGCATTTGTGATGCATGTCCAACAACGATAACACACTGTCCACATAGCAGAGCAGCGTACTTCCGCTGTATAATTGCATTTCATTTGAGAGCTTTCAGAAAACACAAATTATACAACATGTAGAATAATGAATCACCAAATAAGCTCACATGCAATTAGATGAAATAAATGATATGAACTATGCAGGCCTCTGGAGTGGGATCCAGAATTCTGAATTAGGTGCTTTCTGCTCCATACATGCCGCTGAGGGAGAACAGGGTCTTCTCTGGAGGACAATCTGAGCATCTTGCTAATTGAGCAAGCAATTAGGAAATCAGAGTGTCTGAAACTTCACCCGATACAGATGCAGATGCCAGAGACAGGCTTCCACATGTTGCAGCTCAGAGCCTGGCTTCTGTCAGTGCATGAATGTATACTTTTGTTTTACTGAGATGCAGAGCAAAGTGAGAGGGATGAACAAACTCTGCCTCTCCCTGTACATTCTGGTTTCCTTCTCCTTACAATAATATGGAAACAGTCTCACCATGATGCCTCAGTTTTGTTTCGGTGCTGGGTGCCCCAGCTATCACAGAGATAATGTGGTGTTGTGCAGAAACAGGAACACTTGTGCTTTCAGCAAGCACAGCGCTCTGCTGCTGCTGCAGCCTTCTCTCTGGTGACTGAAAGCCTGGAGAACGATGAGGACAATCAGCATTTTTCCTTCTTGCTTTGGGTACACGGGAGTGGGAAACAACATGCAAGGTTTCTCAGGCTGTGAGGAGGACTGAACCAGTTTCCCACAAATTGGCTGATTTTGTTATCTAATGAGCGGTGGCTGCTCCTTTCTCTCCTGAGACAAATAAATTGATCGCATCAGTATTTGGATAAGAATGTGATCCTGCCAATAAGCAGTCACATATAGCTGGAAGGTAGCAACTGGGTGGAGTCCTGCGTCGTATTAGGCAGAAACAAGAAGCTCAGCTGCAGAGAGAGCTGCATGAGGATCTCTGAAGCAGAGGTCTGGATACACCAGGGACTTTGAAATCAAAGAAGGATGTGCCCAGGGGAAAGCAGCAATTGGGGGAGAGTATATGTGGATCTCAGTTTTACTCTTTCATGCCACAGTTCTTCTCAAGCTGTAGTTTAGTTGTCAAAGCCCTTTACTGGGTATAATTCATGCTTTCATCTTGACACAAATAACTGGATCTTCAAATTAGGACGAACTATGGCTGAATCACTGATTTTTCCATATGTTTGTTGTGTTTCCAGATGTTTGATCTTTTAAAAGCAAGAATTTAAAAAAGTTAAGATGACAATATGACATATTTATATTAGATTTACATTTTATATGCATACTCAAACCTATCAGGAGGAAAAGTAACCTTTGATATCTTGGTGAGGTTGTACCATTGTGCTTCTAACATAGTGAGATGTTCATGGACGGACTTTCACTGAAGAAAGTATCTGTGTCAAAACAGGAACATATCGGTTAATATTCTTTTGTCTTTAAATAAAATAAATATATATATATATACATAAGGGAGAATGAAAGTATCCTGCACTAACAGAATTCTTTAACTTGTCTCCTCAGTTTTATGCAAACTATTATTTTCAAGACCTCAATATTATAAATTTTGCAGTCTTGGAGCAAATGTTATATAGAGAGGAAAAACGAAGATACAGAAATAATTATTAGTAGATTAAAAATAACTTTCCCATGAATACATGGGTTTAAAAAAAAAAAAAAAAAGGATCACACAGTCACTGGAGCTCTGTTTGTTAATACTTCCTGGCCAGGCATACATCAAATAACACTTGGAAACAAATTGGCAGAAAACAAAAGCTCCCTGCAAGTGCAAGTACAAGACAATGAAATTAACACAAGCTTCAGTTCATTTTAACTGTGTATGGTTAAAAAAACCCTAAAACTCTTTCTTTTAACATGGTTATTCTTTCTTTATCATGTACCTTTTTTCCCACTTAAAGATAAGTATTTGACAAATCCTTTTCAGCTTCATTTTCTGGGTTGACTTGATTTTTTCAAAGATAAATACTTAGATTACACAGAAGATCCACAACTAAGAACTAGAACTGCAATATTCAGGCAACTTTCAACACTCAGAGGAATTCTTGTCTAAAGAATCTAAGATGTTGGCACTGGTTTATGATCAGTTTGAATTTTAGTCTTTATGTGTGTTCCTATAAATTTTCAGAACTTTATCAGAGCCAGAGATTTAGGAGCCTGAGCCTTTCTGTTAATTTTGTGACATCCCTCTTTGGGGAGGCTTTAGGAGGATTATTAGAGCATTTTATATCACAAGATTATAAGAATTGCCTGAGTGGGTCAGAACTTCTAGCCTGATACATTTTCTCTCAGAAGGGTCAAAAGTGTTTTCCCAGAGAAGTGCCTTCAGAGCAAAGCAAGGATATACTTAGACTTCCCCTAAATTCTCTTCATCTTCCCACAATTTCCAGCTTGTAGGCTTCCTGAGTCAGATGTGATTTTTCACATCTTTAGAATGCTTCAGGTATTCATCTTCCAGTAGCTAGTTCAATTTTCATTTGACTCTGTGTGAAGTGTTAGGTTTCACAGCATCCTGTTCTGAAGAATTTCTACTGTGTAATTACCTACTGTGTATGTAAGATCCACCTCCTCTGATTGTCCTGACTTGTCCGTCTCTGGACATTTTCTAAATCTACTGCAACCTTTCTGAGAGAAAAAAACTATAGGACTCACCATATATTTATACAGTGGTAAAATTCTATTATCTGTATTCTTTCCTACTTTTTTCCTAATAATTCCCAACAGTCAGTGTGCCTTTTTGACCACTACATTGACATTGTCATTAAAGTGTCTGTTATAAACTCAAGATGTCATTGCTGACTTGTTACAGTCAGCTCACAGACCATATATTTTCCCCATGAACTCATGGGGAAAAGGAGAGCAAGGCAAGGTCCTGTGTGCATGTCTGTGTTTATCTCATAAAATTTCATCTGCCATTTTAATCCCCAAGTACAAAGACCCGTAAAGTTCTTCTGCAGTTCTGCACAGGTAGCTCCATCATTACTACCCTCAGCAACCTGGTTTTGCCAGCAAACTTTGTCACCTTTCTATTCACCCTCATCAAATAAAAAAAGTTTCCTAGGTCTGTGGCAGTCAATTGTCATGCACATCTGCACATCCATGCAGGAAAGGGAGAGAAGCTATGGAGGAGAACAGTGAAACAGCCACAGGTTTGAATTGTTTGCTCATGCATTCATTTGAATCTAGATTGTGGGAAGCAGATGAGGAAAAAGTGAGATAACATCAATCTTCGGGAAAAAGTAATCTCTAAAGCATAGTCCTGTTCATAAACTAAAATTCCTGTAAGGCACATCAGTTGACTATATTTTAATGGAGTGTAGAGTTTAATCCAGTTTAACTAATTCACACCTAAATCAATTTAGAACTCCTCTAGCAGATTTAAGAAATACATCACAAAGTAGCCCGTTTTTATTACTTGAATAGTAGACCCACTATAATAGATTACAGGTGTTGCTACCATGCATACGTGTCCAGGGTGCACAAGAAATGTGACACCTCAACACACTGCATTGTTACCAGAAATAGCAAGCAGACCCACAGCAGTCTTCCAGCATGCTTTGTTGTGATAGGAGGCAGAAATGTTCTCTCAATTCCTCATTACTTTTGTGTTTATTTACATGCTAATTTAGTAAAATACAGGCACTGTTCAAACATACTGTCGTATTTATCACAGTCAATCCCTTCTTCTGGCAAACTTGACCTACCTTGCGAGCTGTGTGTCTTGGGTCAATTAATTCTGACACTGCTGGACATATGGAAACCAGGAGGATCCGTACCAGATACAACTGCTGCCTCTTGCTAATGCACAAGTCCTTGAGCTTTCCAAAGTCAGAGAATGTGGTCAGAATTAGATAAATGGCATAGAAGATACATGAGCTAAGAAATTCCCAAGCTAAATAGAAATAGACTTAACAAAGAAATGGCGCTGCAAAGAATGCCTTTGGAAGCAGTGACTATCAGACAACCTGGAGAAAATAGAGCATGAAGATATCTGTGGAGGGGTATAAGCAGCAGCAGCTGTGGTCCAGGTTGATCAGTTTGTGCCACAGCCATTTGTTGCACCACCCCAAAGTGATGGGACTGCAAGGAGGAAGGTAGAATGAAAGATTCCAGGGCTACGTAAACTGATGAGTAACTGGTCTGGGATAATGCTGGTTTCTGCACACTGAGTGGGCCATACACGTTTGGCATTGGCTCTGCATGCGTGCCATACCAGCTGGTTCTATTTTCATGTTTTCAGATGGCACCTGATGTGTGGCCTGCCAAAGGCTCCTGGAAGATTAATCTGGCCTTCAGCAAGAGAAATAACCTCTTATTAATCATTCTTCCTTTTTTTTTTCCCATCCCCTGCTGTGGTTTTTGCCCTGAAATAACAACATAATTGAAATGCAAGTAGATAAGACAGAAATTAATAAAAATACCTATCTTCTTTTAGTTCTTTGAATTTCCAAATTAACGCAAGAACACTGTATGATTCAGAAAACAACCAGTGACTTTTGGTCAGCATGTGTAACGATAATGTATGTCCAGTGAAAATTAAAAATTTATTTCCTGAGGCCACCTTACTTTGCTGCTGGCTGGTTCTTTTGAAGATAATAGCACGATTGTGCGTTCTATGCTACCAAGTACAGATTAGCATCTAAACTATGGTAGTAGACAAAATAGCTTCACTAGAGTGTATCCATGAGCAGATTGTCAAAACTTATTCCTAAATTGCCAGACCTTTTGTTTACCCATGGTGAGTTTTCTGATAGAAAGTTGCAGGTAGTCAGGAGATACTCAGTGCGGTAAAATTTGAGGGAGCTTCTTTAAACTCAGCACTCTTGAGGGTGGTGAGGAATTGCAGGTGACTATATGAAATGCCTGAGAGGAACGTTGCCCTCTCTGTCCCCTCCTATAGTACGCTCATTGTTGATAAAGACTGTCTTCCTTTTGTTGGTGTTCATTGTAGAGAGAAATGCACTAGTTATTTACTGGTGAAAATGAGATGGCAGTAACAAGCAATGGAAGACAGTGTTGTTTTTCATTTTGCATTGATGCCCCTCTGCAGAGGCATGCATTTCTCACATTAATCTTCTCAAAGCCTTTATTGTCCCAGCTTCCTGTTACAAATCAAGCTGGTGATGGCAGCCTCATGAAATCCCATTAGCATACTGAGAGCAGTGTATTACAGTACCAGGCAATAGAATAAATACAGAACAATAAGTATAATGAGGAATGCATCACCCCAAAACGAAACAGCAGCTCTGTACTGCATGCCAGTTCTATAAAGGTGTCTTCTTCACTGCCTGAAAACAAATAAACAGCATTTTCGGGGTTCAGTTTCACTGTCAAATAAAATCTGCCTAGTCTGAGCCAAGGAAATCAGAGACACAAGAGGAGCTGCGTACCCAGGTGCAGCCATCTGTCCCCCTACTCATGGACTTTAATCTCTTTGAAAGACTGACCTTCAGGTATAAAAAGCTGCCTAATTTTTGATCTACAGATATAACTGGACCCTGCAAACAGCTGAACTTATTTTAGACTCTTATTCTTTGCTTTGCTTTGCTGGCATCAATAGCAGCACATGATGCTAGCCTTCAGAAGAGAGGCTGTCTTTAAAGGCAGCAGGGTTGATTTTGTTAGTGTTCCTTCTTGTGAAGCCTGAACTAGAGGCGAAGTTGCCAGTTCGTAGCTAAGGAAGCAACAGCCTGCTATGGATGAGTAGGAAGACAGCTGCGTCATCAACATACGCTAATATATCAGTAATGCTGACAGTTGTCAGGGGCAGGTCTGTATATGTCCTCTTCTTAGGTGGTCTTCATGATCTTGAAGTAAGGGTGCATACAGTGGGCAACTGCAAGCCACCTTTGGAAAAACTGCAAAATCAAATAAGATAAGGAACAATCCTGCAGAGGTATTAACACTTACCTTTGCCTTGGACAGGGATTGTAAAAGCCTCTTCAAAAATGTGAATTCCCATTCGCTGTCAAATAGTGGTGTGTTCAAAGGTAGGAAAGCAGCTGTGTTTTTCCGGGATGAAAAGCATGACAAATTTGAAGGGCTTTTAAGAAAAACTGTCAATCATTTTAAAAGGGCAAATCAGACTAGATATTGGCATATTGTTTCTGATGACAAATCACTTTCTAGTTTTAAATATAGGTTGCAATTCTAAAAGTGGAAACAGTACATTTGGATTTTTTCATAAATACCAGATGGAGAGTTTCTGTGTTAGTAACTTAAGATGATCCAATGACACAAAATGTAATTTTCTCTCTGAAATAGTTTAATTTTTAAGTGGGGCTGTGGCTTGGCAAGCAGGTCCAAGGGGGCTCTTAAACCACCGTATTTTCAATGAGCTTTGGGCTCTCTCTTTGAAAATGAGCTTGCAAAAGTAGAGTAAAATAGGATATGAGAACTTCTTTCTGAAGATTTGTATTAGGACAAGTATTTGCAAGTTTGGTTCTTCAGATGAATATAGCTGACATGCATTGTCACGGAACTTAGTATTAGTTAATGTTGTTGTCATCCCCATGTAAAATTCAAACACTTTTTTTTTCTTAAATGCTAAAAAGAGATGAAAATAAGAAAGTATGCAACGTTGTGTGATATCTGTGTATTTCATCTTTCCAGATAGGTTAGGCCTCCTTTGACATGAGAAAAACAAGAAAGGTCTTCATGCCTTAGGCCAAAAATGGTGATGAGAGAGGAGCATGAAACCTGAACATCTCCAGGAGCTTAGAAGAAATGTTCCATCCAGGAGTTGGATGATGTTTTGAAGGTAAGAGATTCAAGAGAGAGCTGACACACAGAAAACAGCAAGTTTCTGCTAGTTTCATTTAAGCTTTCAGGCAGCTCTGTCTTGTCCCTGAAGAATGATTGTTGCATAATGAGCATTTCAAACAGCGGATACAGTCCTCATTATGTGAGCATGAAGAGACTTGCATATCAAAGAGGATGCCCACATGGGTTTTGCATAGAAACATAGAGCCTAGAAAGACCATTTTGGTCATCAAGAATAGAGAAGCATGCAAAAGATTTTTAAATCATGTAGATCTACAAGATCTCTACTTCTCCTGTCCCTGCATATCACACACTGAAGAAAAAATTCTATCACCTTAAAAAAATTGGAGGCCCTTCAGTATAACAGATGAAAAATGATGTTTAACTACATGAAGGGGGCATGAGACCTCAACAATATTGCTCCTATAGGCTTCTCCAGAATCCGTAAAATGCTACTTGCTCAGCAGCACATGTGTTTAGGAAGGTTTAAGGACAGCCATCTTAGCAAAAACAGTTTCTGTCCCTAACTCCCAAATAAACATTGAAGAATTCTTAAATATAGAAAACTACAAGGCAGGAAACTTCAGCATCTTTCCTAATGATAACTCTTTAATTAGTAGATGGAGGAGGTTAATTATGTTTTTCAAAGAAAAGCACCAAGTAGTCCATCAAATATGGAGACGCATGTCTAACCGTAGTGTGGGAATGTGCAATTGATTGCACAGCTTTTGAAATTACTAGCAGCAATTATGCTATTGTTTTTCTCCCTATAGTACCATTCATTACATCTTATGAAGACCTATGAAACAGAAACTACTTCATGTTCACCTGCCTGCTTCAAACTAGTGCCCTTGGAGATTCTCCTTAAACAACTCTGAAGCTATTTCTGAATCGTTCCTGGAAGTACATACGCAATGCAAGGTATTGGGTGAAATTATCCATCCCTTAACTATTTGGAAGTTCCACTTTGCCACAGTGTGCTCATGCTTTCTAAATTGTTAGTTGAGGTCATTGTGAGATGAGTCTTCCAAACATCACCGGCACACAGGAAGAGAGAGATGCATTTTTCACAGTAATCTCATATTATTCAGTAGCAATGAGTGGCACAGAGGGCTGGTTCTGAAAGTTCAGTTTCAGTTTAAAGTGGCCTTTGAAGTTGACTGTTCCTCAATGTTTAAGTTCCTCCCTTTTAAGTTTTCAAAATGGCATGTAGCATAAAAATAAAATTACTAATATGATACACAGCATTTAATGTGAGAAAACCATTAACGATTATTTTAATAATGCACAATTATTTCTAAATCCCTGTAAGAAAACCTTATTACAACAGCAATCCACTCTAATACCTTCCCCTACTGTTAAAAGCAAACTTGATGAAAATCATCTCAGAGGTGTGTCTGAGTATAACTTGCTTTGAGCACAAGCATATTAAGTTTTATGAAAGACTGACCTTCATTTATACTAGTCCATAGAAGCTCTTCAACAATTAAGGCATTACTGCCCTGAAAACAGATGTGATATCCCAAGGCTTCACTTTTTAGATGTTTCCTGTAGTCTTACTTCTCCTTCAGATCTGATAACAATATGAAATGATATATTTCTCTTTGAAAAAAAGAATAAATAAAAACTAGTCTGCAAGTGATTCTGTTTGCTGCAGGCACTGACAAAATTCTATGCATTTGCCTAAGTCTCTCCTATGATCCTGGTTGGATTAGGGTTCTGCTGTGTAAAGCCCTATTGTACAAAAGGCTTCCAGTCTTACAGACCACAAGCCAGGTTCCAGAAGAGCCTTCAGGCATCTAAGATAGGCTTCAGCTATGTAAACATAAATTGCAGTCCTCAGAAACGTCACATAGCTGCTGCCTAAATCTGGAAAGTGCTCAGGTTTTCAGCATTACACCAACTCAGCTTATGGTCATTCCCAAAATTACTGTGAAGCCCTGACCAGGGAGCACTTTCTGTCTCATGTTCAAGCCCCAATGAGTCCCACAGTCTAGGTCTGTCGCCTGCTGAGTGGCTCAATATAATCTGCGCTGTGATAGCACACCTGCCAGACAGGGTCTTGCAGAAGTCATGGCCATTGCATTGCCCCCAAATGTATCAGATGATGGACAGGGTACACCACTGATCCTGCTGCTTATGGAAGATCTGTTTTCATTCTATTCCTTACCTGAGAAGAACTCAAACTATCTATTTGCCCAGACTCATCTCTTATCTCCTGTCACTTGTTAAGAGAAACTCCTCTATTGTCTGTTTGTCCTGTTGTTGATCCACTTGCTATTGAATATGTCGAAATGGGGACAGATAGTGAGTACAAATGTGTCCATCTGTCATACCAAGACTCTAGTCCCTGCTGTATTGACATCAGATATTTTATCAAATGACCATTTAATGTCAAATACAACTAAGTAGAAAGAATAAGGCAGACTGTCTGCCCTTAACTCCTGCTGGCATGTTTGCAAGGTATGAATAACTTAAAGGAATTTGATTACAGTGACCTACATTCAGTGTGTTCATCCAGTTACATTGGTCCAAAACTGCACTGCAGGATGTCTGTTCGGTGCTGTATGTTACCTTCCAGCATGCCAGTCAACGAGGCAGTCAGTGAGGTATAGCACTCACAAGCTGCTCCTTCCTGGGATTTTTCTAAAAGGAACAAGAGGAAAGAGAAGAGAGAGAGAGAAAGAGGAAGGGAAAGGGAAAGGGAAAGGGAAAGGGAAAGGGGAAGGGGAAGGGGAAGAGGACGGAAGGAGGGAAGGACGGAAGCAAGGAAGGAAGGAAGGAAGGAAGGAAGGGAGAGAGAGAAAGAGAGAGAGAAAGGGAAAGAGAGAAAGAGAGAGAAAGAGAGAAAGAGAGAAAGAGGAAGAAGGAAGGAAGGAAGGAAGGAAGGAAGGAAGGAAGGAAGGAAGAAAGAAAGGAAGGAAGAAAGAAAGGAAGAAAGAAAGGAAGAAAAAGAAAGAAAGAAAGAAAGAAAGAAAGAAAGAAAGAAAGAAAGAAAGAAAGAAAGAAAGAAAGAAAGAAAGAAAGAAAGAAAGAAAGAAAGAAAGAAAGAAAGAAAGAAAGAAAGAAAGAAAGAAAGAAAGAAAGAAAGAAAGAAAGAAAGAAAGAAAGAAAGAAAGAAAGAAAGAAAGAAAGAAAGAAAGAAAGAAAGAAAGAAAGAAAGGAAGAAAGAAAGAAAGGAAGAAAGAAAGAAAGGAAGAAAGAAAGAAAGAAAGAAAGAAAGAAAGAAAGAAAGAAAGAAAGAAAGAAAGAAAGAAAGAAAGAAAGAAAGAAAGAAAGAAAGAAAGAAAGAAAGAAAGAAAGATAGATTCTGTAATGCTACTCATGCCTAGTTTGTGAAAATGTCGATTAGTTCTCAGTTACACACTCAGAGCATTACTATGACATTGGACAGCCTACCAGACCTATTACCACGCTTGTAACACAGGTATTCTGTATCCTTGGACTGAGGGAGCTAAATACAGCTTAGTTTAGTTAAAAACTATTCCTGGTTCGATGGCTGATGATTCCTGTCTTTCATTAGAAGTCCATCCATTGCGAGGGAGTTCGGATGTGCTTGCTTTTGCTGAACCCAGTTCACTCTTTCTACAAAAGTTTGTTTTCGTTGCAGGATTCCCTGCTTTAGCGACATTTTTTTCTTTTCCTTTATTTAAGTGCCCTTTTTTTTCGAATTTCAGCCAGAGCAAAAAGAAAAATATTGCGGAAGATAAAAATCGTCAGTGGAGTCACAGTTACAAAAATTTACAGGCCTGTTTCTCACCCAAAGACATTTAGGAAAGTTTGATCAATCTCTGAAATGAAACATACAGCTCTACTGAAGCTCTGTGTCAAGCCATTACCACTTCTAATGTTATCAGTATTGCACTAACATGCCAGAGAAGTTCGCTCTGATTTTACGCCAGCTAATTGCCTCTCTGGTTCTGCTGGCCTGCCTTCACCAAGGCTTTCACACCACACACCTTGCCCACCCGCAGAAAACAGGCACTAAACCCCTCTCCAAGATCTGTATAGATACCTAAAAAGATGTAAATTTTCCTAGAGGTCTCCCCGTCACTTATTGCTCTGATTCCCTCATTCCTTGGAAGTGTAACTCTGGAAGTACCCCTTTATTCCCAGGAACACATCAAAGTAATAGAAGCCTAGACTGTATGATACTTTTTAAGGAATAGCCACAGTTCACGAAAACTCTAGAAAAAAACGCTGTCATTCCTATTTGTTGCCATGTCCTGTCTTTCATTATTACACTTCTCTCTTGCAGAGAGACCTCCAACAGCTTTGGTGGGGGAAAAAAGGGGGAGGTGATTAAGAACCCTCTTCACCAAGGTTAAAAAAAACCACCACCACAAAACACATCCATATGAAAGGTCACTTCATTACAGGTTTCTCAGGGGAACAATCCAGACCTTCATTGTAAATGAATTATGGTTTCTAAGGTACCATTGTGTTTTGGATGGCGATTCCAAGTAATTAGAAGAAATATACAGCATGTAAGTAAAGCTAGTAATTTTATCAGGCACTTCATTGAAAAATGAAGCTGTATGATTTTTCTCTCTGCGTTTTAGTAAAAGAGAAAATACAAGAAAAAATAAGGTTTTTTTCTTCTTTTTGAATTCTATTGAGCCTTACTTGGACTGAACAGGGAAGAGAGCTATAGAGGCCCTAGAAAATCCACTCTTATCTGTTCAACTAGTACACTGAATTATTCTGCTTTTGAGTGAAAAAATGATGATTCTTAAAATGCTTGTGGAAAAAAAAAAAAAAAAGGAAACTCACATGTCTATCAATTTCCAGCATTTTCAGCTAAGGCAGCATTTAGACTGAAATTTCTTAGCTTCATTGTTCAGAAACCTTTGTTGGGTTTTAAGCTTTCTGCAAATTTCTGTTTCTGCTTGTAGGAATATATAGGAAACCAGAAGTCTAAGGGTTGTGAGAAAACAAAATATATCAGTATTTTTCAGTATTTGAATCATATGGAAAGTTAGACAAGTCACATAATTTTATTTCTAGATCTATTCTTAATGATCCTACACATTTAAGCTGAGGAAGGCGTTACAAATAAGCCCTAGACACAGTATACTTATGAAGTTTAATTTTTTTTAAAAATTCATATTTTCTCTGAAAGTGAAATCCAGTGATCTGTCTTACTTTCAACTCAGCAGATTAAAATAATCTCTTAGGGTCCTACTGAGAAAGAATTTTACAAATACTTCATTAAGTGTATTTATTTAAAGCTTCACTACCAGCACCTCTGCATCTACAAAGCAGCATATTTCCACAGCTCGGTTTGGGGATTTTATTTTCCCTTTATCCAACAGTGGTATCCTCAAAAATAATGAATGTTTCTGTCAGAACTCCCACAGTTCCTTAAGAATACCACAAGGACTTTATTGCTAATTGAAGAAATAGATAACATGTGTCTTCACTTCAGCAGCCTTTATTTATTTTATGGACATTTTTCATCAACTTTGAGACATTTTCTATTTGAAATTCTGCATAATTCACTGTTCCCCATCTGGAATGTTAATACTCAGCATGAAGAAAAGGAAGTCGAAGGGAAAGAAAAAAAAAAAGTAACAACATTTCTTTGACTCCCGTGTCAGTAGTACCAATTAGCTACATGAGTTTTCCATCTGCTTTCACTAAAGAATAGGTGAACAGCTGCATCCTACAGGAAGACAACCTGATGCAGCCAACAGAAACTGTCAAGCACCTGGTCATTTCCTGTCACTAGCTTCACTAGTGCTGCAGATATCAAATCACACAGGCTTTGCCCGCTGACTTTGAACAAACTCTACTAAAAAAAATTGCTGCTATTCTGCATTCCCTTAGTGAAATCTCTTTGCCTACTGATTTAAGCATTTTGTATTTATATTTTACTTTATGTGCATTGGACTGAATAGCAAAATGCCATATGCATGGAAAATTATGGGCCTCACAGTCTTCTAAACAATAAATACACCAGAGTAATGCTGCAAATTAAAGAGAAATCAATGTGGTTTTGTTGGCATGTTCTAACTCTGCTCTTAATTGTTAATATATATTGTGCTGGGTGGTTGCATCTTATCTATTTACTTAAAGAAATACCTACCACTTTGTCCTTTGTTTGACTGTATTTCATGCAAACTTTGTTATTCCTCAAATTTAAAACAGAGAGATTTTCTACCTTCCTCCTCCCAACCACTTGCCCTCTTCTCCCCAAATCAAAAAAAAAAAAAAAGTGCACAGATATGGGGATAGATAACTTTAAAATGTCTGACTAGCTCACTTACACAACTGGAAGAACTGATGTTTTCAGATATTTTTGCATGAAGCACTAAGTTTCTTGCAAGATAACTGGAACTTTTCCTACTGCCTCCTGTCAAAAATGTTGAGACAACACCTTTCTTCTTGTTCATTGTTGAAGCAACCTTCTTACTTGCATGGTATTGTTCAACTCTCTGGCTCAATCAGTGGAAGGCTTACAAAGAGGTAAGACTATCTGTGGTGTCAGGAAGAGAGTGAGAATGCTTTCTGGAACTGTCAGGGAAATTAGGAGATTTCTAATCTTTTTAAACCCAAGGACTGTGAACCCTATAATTTTGACCTTGTGAAATAACCAATTTTAAAAGAAATAGATCATTTTGAAAATAACAGTAAGTGTCAGAATTTAAACTTACACTCAACATATCACAAACAGCAATTGAAAGTCATACATTCATATATAGTTTGGGACATAATGCACATGTATTGATGTAATTTCAGTGCTGCATCTGATATCAGGAGTTTTGCCTGACTGTAAGAACTGCCTTGTAGACTGCCTGCCTTATTAAATTTGCTGATACCATGGCTGTGGTCTGCAAAGCTGTGAATGCAAGACCATCTTCTTCATATTTCTCTGTTTGTTAAGATTTACATTCCTCCTAGTTCCACATAGTCTGATAAAGCGCCTTTCTCCTCAGTTTCCACAGTAATCATCTTTAAAAACAACTGTTGCAACAGGAGTTTTGTATTGTACATGCATGCATGCTCTACGGGAATGCAGTCAGGGTTTGCTAATAGGTCCATGCCTAGAAATAGGAAAGATGTTTGGGCAGGACTTTCCCTGTGCTCTTTGAATGTCTCTGTTGCAAAGTCCTGTTCTGTGCTGCTTCCCTGCTCCTCAGCACAAGCAGACTCGCAAAGGGAGCAGCTGGCAGGGAATCAAACATTCACATGGGAGCCTGGGCAGGCTCTGGGGGACAGCCTTACCTGAGTTGTGCTAGCATAGCTGCATCTTTGCAACCTAATATTTCTGTTAGGTCAGCACACCACTGCAACAGCAGCCTCTTTGCGTCATTTGACTGGGAAAGACATGTTTTCTGCCACAAACGCATTGTTGCACCTCATTTCTACACATTTGTTAATCTCCTGCATTTTTAGCAGAGGGAGTTGAAATACAGGGGTCAGAGCTATAACCACAAAGTGTCTTAGTTAATTGTCAGTGTTCATCCCATGAAACCCACAGTGTAAGTTTACAGTGTTTCATGACATTTCATAAGTTACGGGTGAGCCGTTTCATCTCAGTCCTATGCTCACACCTGTCCCCACAGTGCCTGTCCCTCATCTTTTCCTTTCACAGTTGACAGCCCAGCCATTCTTTGGTCTTAGCCCAAGGAGCTAGAAAAATAATCTTTCGGACTCTTTGATTTATGAGGTTGTAAGTAAAACTGAATAAGGATCTTGGAATGGGAAATACATATGATTGGTATTCAGTAAACTGAAGTTGTGATGGTGATTATTAAAATTCAGAGCTCACAAGACACCTCAGAGATAAAAAAGAGTTCTTTTATGACTCCTTTTATGGTATGTTTTTCTAGTCTCCAGAATACCCAAACATCTGTATCTATGAAAAAAGCAGTGACTTTTTAATATAAATATATCTGTCTTTTAAAGATAATAGCTGAAGCTAAAACTGCTTTTCTTAAGATATATTTAGATCCTTCATATAATGTTCGTTCATTCAGAAGAGAACATAAATGACTATTTTTGGATCCTGAATCACTAGGTTATCATGTTATTAGGGTTCTTTTAATCACAATGTGGAAGTATTTCGTTCACAAGTACCTTCTCTCTTCATAATCCATTCTGCTGTGGATGTATCTCCGTTCTGTTTTTCTGTTTTAGGAAATTGCCCCTGACAATAAGTATGTCCTGACAAAATCAAACTTTAGGTCTGAGAACTGAAGATCATAATAGGAGATTCTGTTATTTGTTCTCAGAGATAAGATAAAATACCCATAAAGCAAAGATTAAGCTATGGTAGATATTCTTCTACATTACTGGATCTACTTGTGCAATGTCTATTCTTGAGTCCTGTTCAACACCTTCTATACTTGCTTTAGCCATATATAGGCTCCTGTTTCAAAAGATTTATGATAGGTGTGCCATTGTCTATAAAATCAGCTCCAGATACACAGTTTTTGAAAATTGGCACCTATTCTATAAGTTCCCAGCTCTAGCTCACCCTCCATAAACGCTCCCAAGCACATAGACATTATTAGTCTCCCATAACAGTGTAACTCTCCTTTAAAGACTTTTTATGATGACAAAATCTCTGATAAGGGCTCCTAGTACATCAAGCTTTATCATTATCACCACTGCTTTAACAGTACCGCTCTACAACACACAAACAAATTGGCTTTTGAAAATTGTTTTAGATTGCACAAAGTATCTGTTAGACAGACATATACAGTATGTCATATATCTGCATTGGATAGCAAGAAAGGAAGTGGCCAAGTAGCCCATTTTTTGGATGAGGGTCTGTCTCACTGAATCATTTGTGTTTTAGTGACTGACTCACTGGATGAACCAAATGCTGCAGAGCAGGGAATTATGTCAGATAAAAATGCTGAACAATAATTCAGTTAAAAACTGAAATACAGATAGGTGTATTATCCTGCATTGCTTTATTCAGAAAGCAGAAGCATTTTGAACCTGTTGAGGTAAATTCATTTTTATTTCTTTTGATTTACAAAGCCACCTATTTTCCAGTCTTTAACATCTGCATGTTTTGTCATGTAGTAAAGGTTCATAATGTGAAGCATGAATCACTATGTGTATCTAGATACTAGGCAAGGACCTTTTAATTCCATAATAGCCACCATATAAATATATACACAAATACAGAGCATCAGCCACCAATTGCTTTAGTGTCTCCCATCAAGTCTAGAGCTCTGCTGCATTAGGTGCTGTACTAAAAGGGAAATATTTAATGCCTTTTATATTAAACAAAATGCTTTTCATTTAATCCCTGTGGTTACTTGCCAGGCCTAAGGATGTAAGCAACAATAACAGATCATCAGAGAAAGGTTGATGACAAGTACTGCAATGAAAGATTTTGTATTTGCACAGCCAGAGAGGTACCATACACTATCTGCTGGTATGGCTATACAATATTTATCTCCTTTAATCACCATGGGGCACTATAGAGAAACAGAAGGTGGGTAGGAGAAAGAGAGAGCAAAAGAATGAGGGTAAGAGGGAGACGAGGGAGAAAAGGAGACAACAGTTGTTCAAAGTGGAGAAGGAGAGGTGGTAAGGGAGGAAAAGCAATTTGTTAGCAGCAGTCAGCTATGAGGAGCTCCACTGGGGAGACAGAAAGCGCAGCTTGAAGGCATCGGTGTGAAAACCATTGGCTGTGGTGCCAGTTTTGATGTGGTTCTGTCTCTAGCTACTACTGTGGTTGCTCGCACTGCTCGTATCTATCACTCCCACAAGCCTGAAGGAGAAGGCAGGCTTCGTGCTACCACCGGGTGGGTGTAAAAAACAGAGAGCCACTGGACTGAGGAGGGGGAAGGAATTTCTTGCCCATGAGGACACGTTGAGCCTGTCCTACTAGCAGCTCCATCACTTAAATCACCAGAGCAACAGCTTGAGCTCCTCCAGTCACCCCAGCAGTAACATGCTGTGAAGGGAGTTATGGTTTCTCGGTTACACAGATTTGTGCCAGAAATCATCAGTGTCAGTGAAAATGCATGATATTGCATGGGAGGATTTGTGCTGATTCTGTGAGTAAAGCTTTACAGTGGAGACCTCACAGCTTTATCATAAAGATTTCTAAAGGAAGAAGCAGAAAAGATGGTGCTTAGTGACTAATTTCAGACACTGTACACCAAGAGGAAGGGAAAAGATATTCAGTGGATGTTGAACACAACCATGTCAGTCAACCAGCAATATCTTCTTTCTTGTTCTACATGAAATATTTTTCTTGTTGTTCAAGTGTTCATAGATTTTTTTTTCCTGTCTCAGTGATGTTACTATTATATAGGCAGAATCACTGATATAAATGAATTCCTTGTTCTATTTGTCAAAGTAGTGGGACCCAAAGTATGCCTTACTAGCTATGTGTAAATGACAAAGACTAAAAAGAAGTCAAGTTAATTAAAAAGAGATGAGAACATGAATCGATTGTTTCCCATAGCTGCAATTTTTTCTTATAACCCTTTATGCTCTTTCTTGATGCACTCATGTGAAAAATAATGCTGCTACTTGAATCAGTCTTCCGAACTCTTTTCAAGTCTACTGTGCACTCCAACCTTTAACGACAAGCACTTAAACAAAATGCACTGTTCCACTGGATTTACTGTGAGCCTTCTAAGAGATTCTTCTGGTCAGCAAACTCATTTTAGAGCTGGAGAATCTAGCTTTTTTTTCCAAGTTGAAGAGGAGCTAATTTAAAATCATTGTAGAAATCATATGTAGGAAATCAAAGCAGTGTATCAACAGAAGAAAGGTGAACAGAATTAAATGGCCAATGATTTAACTGGTATCGTCTTCTCTGATCATGGATGTTATGCAAACCTCACCCCTCTTCCTGTTGGTACTTCTTTAATATCACTAGGAGTGAAATAGCTAGTTAATAAACATCCTCTGAGTTAAAATAATCTTAAAATATTTTTCCATAAATGCCTTCATTTGAATTCATATCCCTGTTGCGAATTAACTCAGTATAAGCTATATGTCTAAACTGGTTTCCATGTAGCATAATTTCTGATGCGATCAGTTAACAGGAATTAGACAATAACAGAACTATGTCGGGGTACATTTTTTCTTATGAAACCAGTTACAAACCAATTTATTTAAGCCATAACCCTGTCTTACTGGTCCTGAAACTAGTTACAAACTTGCTAAATTATTTAAAAAAAAAAAAAAAGGCAGGCTTCAGAAAGCCAAGGAAAGTATATCAATGCTACCTATGTCCTTTTTCATCTCATGGGCTAGTGATATATGTGCTCAGCCAAGATCAGCTCTCTCGACCCCTGATGGGGATTTCAGCTGACACCTCTTGCAGCACACTGCCTCTATCAACATGCCAAAGCTTATTCCAGGATGGTCAGTCTCCTCATTCATATCTCATCAGCCTCACTGTTGTCTCGGTGCGATGACTCTTCAGATCGGTCACATGAAGTCGAATAGTGTCGCAAAGGAGGCTAGGAGAAGTCCGGCCTCGCACGCCTGGCAGCACTGCGGCAGCAGGAGCCCTCCCCTGAGTCCTCCAAGCTCCAAATCCTCTCAGACAGAGGAGGGATCGAACCCAAGCCTTGCCTGAGCTATTGAACAGACCAGTCCTCAGACAACCAGATGGATGAAGCTGCTGCTGCAGCTACATCAATGCCAACATATTGCTACTAGAACTCCCAAGAAAAGGAGATCACTCGACTTGAAGCAGAGCATGTGAAGTTTTCCCCTCTTGACCCCTCAGCCTTCTGGTCTTCTTGTCCAGGCTGTAACCCCCATCGTGTTAACCTTTTAACGCACCATCACACAATCATAGAAACATAGAATCATAGAATCACAGAACCATAAAATCATAGAATAGCCTGGGTTGGAAGGGACCTTCAAAGGTCATCTAGTCCACCCCCCCTGCAATGAGCAGGGACGTCTTCAACCAGATCAGGTTGCTCAGAGCCCTGTCCAGCCTGGCCATGAATGTCTCCAGGGATGGGGCATCCACCACCTCTCTGGGCAACCTGGGCCAGTGTTTCACCACCCTCATTGTAAAAAATTTCTTCCTCATGTCCAGCATGAATCTCCCATTCTTTAGCTTAAAACCATCAGCCCTTGTCCTGTCATAACAGGCCCTGCTAAAAAGTCTGTCCCTGTCTTTCTTTTAAGTACTGAAAGGTCGCAATAAGGTCTCCCCGGAGCCTTCTCTTCTCCAGGCTGAACAACCCCAACTCTCTTCAGCCTGTCCTCATAGCAGAGCTGTTCCAGCCCTCAGTCCAATATAACCATGGTTAATCACTTTGTCTTTTAAAAACTCCATCAGGCAGTGCCCACCCTGGCTCTCTGAGGTCAGCTTTCCGCAGCTCGCCTGGATTATCACCCCCTTCAATCTGCCAGGGGAGCTGTTTCTGTGATTGTCTCTTTCATACATGTCAATCTGGACATGTCAGGCTGGAAAAACACTACCACTTGAATTGTTTAAGTCAGATAAAACACTGTTTAAAGAGGCACATGAGGGCCTTTCACACCTATTCTCCCTAAAGGTATTTCAGAGGCAAAATAGACCTCACACTAAGCTGAAGAAATGTAGAACTGTTGTGACTTTGTGAATGAATAAAAATAGCAAGTCATGGCAACTTCTTGTTTTTTCCCAATGTCTGCTAAAATGAGAGAAAAGTAATCATAAATATGCTGTCCTGTTTTACACAGGACTAGATCTCAGACCTGAGATATAGTCAGAAATCGTCAAATCACACACAAGTTTTAATAAGATGCAAAACAAACACCTTCAACTGTATTTTAGGTCCTTGCTTTTTTTTTTTTTTCCTGTCTCTACCCTCTGCTGACTCCCATATGGAGAACTACCTAATATTTTATTTTCTTTGAAGAAAACAGTAATTGCTTAATTTTAAAATAATTTTACAGGAAAACAGGTTTTCATACAGGTTTTGTACTTGGCTTTTTCAACATCTTATCCCTGAGATATGCACATAAAAAATTTCCATGATGCTACCTCTATCTGCTCCTAGTTAATAGCCTCAGTGCAATTCTGCCCCACTGAACTC
Organism: Caloenas nicobarica; assembly: GCF_036013445.1. Lineage (NCBI taxonomy): Eukaryota > Metazoa > Chordata > Aves > Columbiformes > Columbidae > Caloenas > Caloenas nicobarica. The sequence goes on from NC_088284.1 coordinate 35,639,559, forward strand.
AAAGGCATTTTAAGGTAGATTGCTGTAGCATTGGACTCCTTACCTATTTCCAGGGACAGCCTAGAGAAATCTAGCAACATATGTTTTGCTTTGAATCTAATGGATGAAGAGTGGTTGAGGGCAGGTTCACGTCTCTGGCTTCCCACTTGCTCCTGCAGCTCTATTTATTAATTCTGCAGTGGGTATTTTATAGGTGCCATGCAATGCCAGCTGAAGGTTACCACAATAAAGCAGAAAAAAATATGAGGACTACAAAGTCATTGGCAGTTTATTTTAATTCAGCTGGATAGAGCAACTTCTGCTTTTATCATCCTTTGTATTTGGCAAAGGCTAGAGTTTATCTGAGTTTCATAAGCTGCCAAAATACTGAGTAGATCCTGCCATTGTCTCAGTGAACACTGAATTGCATATTAATTGAAGATCTAAGGCTCTACATCAAACAATAGAAGTGTAACCAAACATTGCAGACCAGGGACATGAATGTCTCTGGAGCTAGATGGGAATGTTTAATTTAACAAGACCCTATAAATGTTTCCTACAGAAATGTTGCTAAATTATTTGAAACTTTGACAAGGTTTTGCTACTAGCTTCAGTTAAAAAATATTTTCTGGAGGTCAGTCCAGCTTGCTTACCTTGTGGTCATATCCAAATGACCTGTGTTAGGAACATCCCCAGCATCCCAGCTCCTAGGATTGCTTGAGATGACAGACATCACGGAGATTAAACGTCACGTCCCGCAAGGCCTGTTGATCATGCACACAGGCACGTTCTTACTTTACAGCTTCCTAATAAAAGGAGAAATAAGATGAGGGCCATGAGAGGAGCCGCCTATCTCATCCTTCCAGGAGGTGTATGAGTGTTGCAAGGGCAGAAATTAGCAGCCAAGGGAGGAGACCTAAACCAGCAAAGTGACATTTGTGTGCTGCTTGAATAAACAGGTGACTTCAGTCGCACTCTAATGCATTAAGAATTTCTATCAGCCACAGACAAGAAGACATCTCCTGGATGTCATCTAGTATATACATATACCAAAATAGAAAGAGGCAGAGAGAACTGAGCATTTATCCAACAGGAGATACTAATATTATAATGTATATTGCTAGAGTGGAAATCAGGAATAATGCTAAGGAATTTAATGGATTCAAACTCATGTAAAAACTGGTCTGGTAATGATTACAACATATTTGAGTTGCAGAAATTGTTCTAAGCTGTTTAACTGGATAGGTTTATTCTTTTATAAAAATTTGCATTGGATCTGGGTCCAGCTTTGCTGCTCAGTCTTTCTTTTATAATGGTCCTGATCTAAAACACAGAATTCCAGCATTTTTAAGTTTACATGTTTAGCTATGACCATCTCTTGTGTGATCTGTTTGTCCAGGGAAACACTGTGAATTAAATCCCAGCTTCAACAATGAAGAGGTAACTGGCAATAGTCAATATCATCGTGGCTAGTTAAGTCCATTGCTTTGGAAGAGGACACACAAATACATGTTACAGTGTGGATATGATATCTTAATCGCATACTAGATACCTGCAACCCTTTTTGGATCTGACTCCACCTGACTGCCCTATGTATACTGTGTGCCATTTACACTGGATATTTTGCTGAGCAAATCCCTACACATCATTTTTCTCATTATATTTGTAAGGCAAAAGGTAAATAATGCACAGATGTAGAAGACTTGCAAGTATAAGTGATTAATGATAACATATGTAGTTTTAATGGACCTTCTTTTGAAAGAGGATGGATTATAATCTTCAGCATGCAATGGCATAATTTTAGATGTGGTCTAAAAGTCTAGGAATCAGACATTTGAGTGGGAAATCACTTAAAGTACTAAGTATCTGCCACAATTTTAGATTCTCAATGCTGTAAACTGCAGCCAGGAAAATTTGCATTCCAGGGCTGGATATCATCCAGAGAAGATCTTCAGGCTCCCGCAACTTCTCATAGACTCACAATAGCAACTTCCATCTCTGCCTGGTGCATACAGCTGTCTGCTTTCCTTCTGCCCCATACCTTGCCGATGCACTCATAGATACTTCCGCTGAATTCATAGGGAAACTGACCCTTAAGATTGCAAAGAAAGGATTGGTGAACTGAAAGACATTAAGGCTTTATTTCCATATTCAGTACATATACTTTAAGTAGCAGAAGTTTCTTGAGCTTATTTCTTTTCACATGGGCATATAACTGATGCATTAAAAAACTTTGTCCTACAGCTGCTGGAGCCAGAACAAATAGGTCACGGTTTTGAGAAGTCATTTATTACCAAGTGCCTCCTTATATAGTTAAACACACATAAAACCTGTGATTCTAAGAGGTAGCAATAAAAAAAAAAAGACAGCAGTGAGATAAGGGAGGTAAGTTCAGTGAGATAAGATCTACTCTGTGTAAAAAAACCTCTACATCTTTCTCCTATCAGTATAGCAAAACGATTTTTACTGTTGTCTATATTTCACCTAATTCTACCATATGGTGTTTTACTTCAAAGTTACTACTTACACACGCTAGTATTTGACATGCTATATGTTATAAATAAATTACATTTAGCACTGTTGTTGGAATGTTAAATTCCATAAACAAGAAAGTGTGTGCAAGAGCATTACCTCTCAAGGAAAAAGTTATAATGTAAAACAGAGTTCCTAAAGTAAAAGATACTACTTGTGATTTACTCACATGCTCAGAGGTGACAAACAATCCCCACCCTGCTACAAGGTCTAACAATAAAAGAATGCTTCGTAGGTAGTTCTTCCAACACAAATTACAACTTCAAAGGGAAGAGTAGCTCCATTCACAAAATAGGTCACCAGCAAGAGCTATCGGGTGGAAGGAAATGTGGCAAGGAAGAAGCACGGAAAAATTAAAAGTAAATTTACCAATATCTCCTTCATTACATAAAAAAGAAAACCTCCACCTGTTCTTGTTATCTCTGGAGAATTTTATAGCCTTGCTTTTCTCGCTCTGGATATGGAAACTTCAGTAACCAAAAAAAAAGCCAGAATTTTTTATGCACAGGGCAAATTCAACTGGAGCATATTATCTCTCAGAAAGCTTCACCTATATATTGCCCCACACAGTAAAAATAAGGAATAGACTGTATTTTATCTCCAGTATTTTTTTTAATTTCTTTGTTCGCCACTGAATTAATTCAGTCCTGTTCTTCCAGTCACAAAACTTGAGGGCAATAAGTTGTGTAATGGAACCCTCTCTTCAACCCATCAAAAAAACCTGAACTGTTTAGCCCGTTTGGAGACAATGGTTACATAGGAGCCAAACTTGCACCAATCTGCATCCAATACGCTACCTGTTCTTCAGAAACTGTTGTCTTCTTTCTGCCAGTTTGCTTGTAAAACATATTAAAAGCTCCTCCCACTTTTTCGTGCAGGCAAATAGCATAGCTGGGGCTTTTCAAAGAGGTGGCCACCCTTACTTAATTACCTGTTCAGTTATACAAGCTGAGCTAATAAGGCTAATTGAGTTTCCCATGTCACACTGTAAACTCATCTGTAGAAGGGATCAGTCTGCTGATCTAAATAGCTGGTGCATTTTGCCTCTCTTCTAACAACCAATGGTCAGAGAAAATATGGCAGTCACAGAATTTTAGAAGTCCTCATATATTGCCTGTTTCCATACGGTACTGTCTTCAGTGCTTCCCTACCAAACTTACAGACAGGGCGTTCACTATAGAGTGTGGTAATGGTGTTGTATTTTAGGTTTGTAACACCAGCCATTTGTCTGGCAGCACAGTGCGTACTGTTTTGTCATCCTAAATCTAAGGAGGTTAAGAAGTTGAGTCTATCAGTTCAAAATTAAATGTGGATCTGTAACACTCCTCCATTTTGGTTGGGTTTTGTTTGGTGGTTGTTTTGTTTTGTTGGGGTTTTGTTTTTGTTTTGTGGGGGGCTTTTTTGTTTGCTTGGAGTTTTTGGGGTTTTGTTTGTTTTTCGGTTTTGGGGAGTTTTTTGTAGCCAGATATTCAGCACTGGAATATCCAGCTTGCTTGTTCCATTGTATTTCCTCCCAAAGAGGAGCTCTAAAGGGACATTTATTTGGCTGCTGAATGCCCTGTATTTTCTCTCTTCACTAATCATGCATACTGTGTGATGCAGAGTTTGAACTGCTAAGCATAGTGTGATTCACTTTCTTATGCGAAAAAAAAGGCAGGACGGTTGCACTTCACATCAAAATCAGCAAGTTTGTAACTGCTGGGACTTTTAATGATTGATGAGAGCTTTGGCATAGTTTCTGTTTGGAAAAGAGGGCTTTGAACTGGTGGATGAAATAGAAGAGGAGAGACTTACATAAAGGGCCCATCTCCCCTAATCTCCTCACCAAAGAATACACAAGGAAGAAAAACAAGGAGTCCCTTGTAACCCTTGCAGCGACGAGCGCCTTGTTTAATGTATTCAGTTACTTATTAGTAGGCCAATATAAATCTAGCACAACAGTGTGCAAAGTCAGCAGGGGGTCTGAATCTTGATGTTGTTTTTCCCACCGCTGAATAAATGATCGCAACCACCAGCTTCAGAAGCTCATCCTCATTAGTATGTATGAAATGAGTGGAATAGGCACTGGGAGATTTATATTGTTCTGTATTCAATTTAATTAATAAGAGACGGTGACGATTTCTGGAGGAAAGAGGCAGTGTCCGTAGATTCCTGTGCACCTTTCATTGTTACTAGTGATAGAAATCTATCACAGCACGGAGGCCTTAAAAAGTGCCCTCATCATTTTCTAATCCTACTGACATTCATTAACCAGACATTTTAGCAACCTGCATATTAAAATCTGCCACCATCATTAAGGTCACTGTAGAGATTTCATTATAAACTCCCTACTTACAATGTTTTATAACTCCACTGGAAAATTTAAGTATAACCAAGGAGCACTTTTTGCAGTAGTCTTGTTTATTTTTAAATCCTCGACAGGCCAAAACAAAGAAGAACAACATAAATGTCACTGAAAAAAAAAAATCCAAAACATCTTGGTGTTTGCTCTGAGAGCAAACAGTACAGGTGAAGTCACCATGAAAGCAGTTCCCAAGAGGCAGGAATAGGATAGTCACTTCATGAGCATGAAGCAGACTGTGGGAAAAGGTGGCTTACATATGTCTTATCTGACGTACACACAGACCATTCTACAATGTGGATTTGGACTTGAAAATCAGCATCTCACCACACTGAGGTCAGCTACAGTTTTGCCATTGACTGCAGTGAGACCAAGAATTGAAGCAGACTTCCCAGTTTAATGACTATTTTATTTTATTTTATTTATTTTACAGTTATGGTCTTCTTAATTTTCTGTTTTCACAGAGTTAGGAGATACGGTTATAAACTGGTTAATGTCACAGATTTTGCATGTCAGGTGATGTTCTGGTCCCATGAAGGTCAGTAACAAAACTCCCAAAGACTTCTGTAAGTCCACTTATTTACCCCAGGCACTTCGGCTCACATCAAACATAACTCATTTATAAATTTACTTTGTTTTTTTCTTCAACTGAACAGGCAAATTAAAGATTTCAATAGAATACAAGCCCAAGCAAAACCTTAATACTCTTAAATCAAGTTTTATTTGTCTTTGACATAGTATGTAAGTAAAATCCACATATGTTTTCTGCTGATTTTCTGTGTAGACTAATGCATATTCCACACAGGACTGAATGTGCAATCCAAGCATCATCCACAGGAAGTCCTTGCCAAAAGTGAGGAATAATGTTGTCTCCAGGACAGAACAAATAAAGTTAGTCACCAAGAATAATGCTATAAAAGATACCCCGGGCAATAATACATGAATTTATTTTTCAGCTAGTGGGAATTTCATCACTGATGGCACATAAATGAGGATGCCTGTGGTTTATTTCATGCAAGTTGATGTTTTCCGCTACATTTCTTCTTATTTATACATAGTCTTGACACTTCTGCACCTATGAGGTATCCTTCTTTGTCTACTAAACTTCCACAAATGCAATAGTAAGCATGCTCTAATACACTATGTTTGGTACAATGGTTTAAGGAAAGGACAATGGTTTGACTCAGAAATCAGATCTGTCTCCAAGCAATGCAAATTCTCCTTCCACAGAGTGCAAAACCGGCTTCTCCTAGCAGCCAGTTTCTGCATGGTCTCTTGCGCTTCCTGTTCAATCAGTGACAAATCTTCCAAATAGCTTTCACTCACTTCCTCTCAGTTTTGCTGCACTATTATCAGGCACAGCAGTGACTGAAACTCACTTGGGCAGGGCTGGTATGTCTTGGCTGTGATTTACCTGGGACAGTCACACCCGCGAGCATCAGCTAGCTAATGATTGCCAGGAATGAGCAAACATGGGAAGTCCCTGCTCCCCTTCCCTCACTCCCTAGTAATAGTGCAGCCTTCATTAGCAAATGTTTTCCAGCTCTAATAATCACCAGGAAACTCCAGACTACAACCAGTAAGCAGGGAGGGGATGGAGGGGTTGTACCTGGCAGTAATGCTGTTGCCATCATCATCCTCAGATGGGCCAGAAGCTATCACCTCTGCATACAGTAGGAAACATCTAACTCCACAGCTACCTGAACTAGATCCAGTGCAGCTTCTTGTGGAGTAAAAACCTTTTAAATATAGGTACCACTGGCAGAGTACAGATGGTTATCTGGAAAAATCTAAAGTACTGAATTTGTGTCTCCAGCATTCTTATTATTACTTTTCTTGACTTAATGCAATACAGAAAAAAAATGAAAACAGAGCCCTTTCCATGCCAGTTAATTGAACTAGAGCTAGAAATGCCATTCTGTCATTTTCCACTTAGGAAAAGGGTTATGGACAAGCAGACAAAGAAAATATAAATTTCAGCACTTTTTCCTGAATAACTTCTTTGCTAGATAAAGCATACCTCAAAATCACCGAAAGGACCCCATCAGCTCCCCACTGCCTATTCCCCACCATATCCCATAAAAGCCACACTGCTGCAAACTGATGGCTCATCCCACGTCCTCCCTTGGAGAGGAATAATTTTCTGCTCTTCCCCATGAGAGACAAAGGACATTAACTTGCTCTTGGGCAGGTGCACGGGGAGGATGGGAGAGGCGTGCTCCTACTCACCTCCTGTTTTCATCTTGCTCAGAGGTGTCAGCCAAGAACTCCAGCCAGCCCAACCAGGGGTGATGGCTGCTGGTCACCCCACTGCCTTTCTAGAGTGACCCACAATCCAACCCATGTCCTGGACCACTGTTGTTTCCTGGCTACCCTGTGTCACTTTTTCCACACAGAATTAGGTCCAAACAGCTCATCAGGCTCTGTAGCGAGGTGACTGCCACTGACGAAAACTTCTTTGCCAAAAGCAGGACATGCTCCTTTCTTCTCAAATATTTTGTCATGTCTTTCAACTCATTTTCAGTCACTCTTCTGTATCTTAGCATGCCATACTATGTTAAACATTAATTTCTCCTTTACTATGTAAAAATATTCGTATTGTTTAAAAGGAAGTGTAAACCTAGAGCAACTGAGCTTCTTGTTTCTTCTTGTTTTAATTCACCAGTCTCACAGGATCAAAGGATAAAACCTGACTAGAAGATCATTTTCCATCAGCTGCTCATCTGTGAAGGTTTAACCAATCCCATTTTTCCTACATTGCTTTACGCTATCTCACTAGCCTTTTGCTTCACATAGAGACTATTTGCTTTCCCTCTCTTTGGTCCTCTTTCTTCCTTCCTCCTTCCCCCATCACTTCTCTCTGTTTTCCTTCCCTCTCTCCCACTGCACACTCTGCTCCACAAATTTTCTCAGCTGGACTCCTCTCCTCATCTCTTCCATTTTGTCCTGGCTGCTCTTTTCCCCTCTATTCTTCTCCTTCTTGTTGGTTTTTTTTTTTTTTTTTGGTCAGTAGCAGACCAGTTTTTCTTCCCACTGCCATCAGCTTGAGGGTTAAAGAAAAAATAGTCACCTGGATGAGATTTAATGTTATGAATTAAAGTAGGTGTGTTGGGGAGCAGGACGGAATAAAGCCTCTTTCTTTCAGATACTGAAACCATTAAAGGTTTATCTTTGGTAACATTGTATTGCCTGGCAATTCCACTTACTGAATGCTCATAGGGGCTCAGTTCAGCTGGAGGGACACTGTGAGAAAAGATTTTGACTTACTATACTAATCACTTATTATTTAAAATTAGATTTGCTCTCAGTTTGATTTTGTAAGTGTATTTAAAACATTTTATTATAATACGGACTTTTTCAGTGTTGTCTTTTCAATTGTGATAATTTTACATTTAGTTCCCCCATCTAGATCTGAAACCTTCATTGTTTTATTGGGAGCCACTACAGTGATTCACTTTGGACCATATTTATTCACTGCAGAAACACAGACAAAGCCAAAATAAGTCTTTTCTCTCTATTTTCCTTAAGATCTTGATCAAGCCCCTGATTTTACGGAGTCCTGACAAGAACAGAGGATTTACCCCAAAACCAATGTACGAGTTTGACTTAATTTTCCAACCAAAATATACTTTGCATGTTTTCAGAAAGTCCCTCTACATCTCTTTGCCTGCTGTCCGAACAACTCAGTAGTTAGTGTCAATCCTTAGTCATATGGAGAAAAACAGCAGTTGAGAGACATATTTTGTTTTGTTCAGTTCCTCACTGTACTCAGAAAGGATGCAACATCTGAGCACAATGCTGGAAAAGAAGGAATTTCTGAAATAGTGAACTGAAAATTTAGAGCATAATACTTGAGACAAAACTACCATGAAGTAACTGAGAAGCATACTGTCTTCACCCTGATGGGAAAGAAACCCCGAAAACTCTCTTCAGATGCTCTCTGTACAGTTTCTGATTAATTCTCCTCTCAGACACTCTAACTAGGCAAGACTAATGTGAGATCATCAACATCCAATGTGCAAAGAAGTAAGTTTTCCTTTATAGAAAATCCAACAAATTCAATAGCAAAAAATGTTTCTAGTGACTTAAATAACTGTCTATGGAATACAACAGATCAGTTATATCCTTGTTGTAGAGCTCTACAGGCTAGTTAAAAATTAACATACACTCTCTTCCTGGTGAAATTTTACAAAACAGGTCATCAGCAGGTGAAATTGATATGGATGCACTAACATTAATAAGACTGTCAATTTACACCACAAAACGATCTGGCTCATGTCTGTTTAGAGTAATTTGATAATGAATCTCTGCAAATTCCTATTCATTTTAAGAACTGTTAAATTCTACATCACTTTCCGTGCTCTGTTGTTTTGTTTTTTAATGGGGAACCACTCCCTTCACCATATGGTCCAGCTGCTATCCACAGTATTCTCTGCTTATTTCACCATCATGTAACACTCTCCTCTTCTGGGAACTAGATGACACAGTGACATGTGAATGTTGCTTGCAGCGCAACACGAATTTCTGCTGATTTTTCTGGCACAGTACAGCAAGGGCTGACCAGGGCAGCCTCCTGCATAAAACATCTGCTCCGCAGCCTTGCTTGCCTTCCAAAATCCTCCATAGTTGTAAAGACCAACCTGCACAGAACTGGCACAGTGAAACACTCTTTGGGTTCCCAGGCAGAGACAAATGGAGTATCTGGCATTTCTAGTGAATATTTTGAACAGCTTTCCTGGATTTTGAATACTTTGGGTGCCCCTATTGAGCACACCCTGGGTCAGTCGACAGTCATCTGGGCATCCATTTGGAAGATGTCTGAATAAAGTGATTTAAAAAAGCAAATCCATATATGCCATCTGGCAACCTAAAAATGTGACATTTCTAGTGAGGTCCTTAGTTATAGAAGGAATTTTGCAGTGATTCACCAACCATTAAAAATCACACCCATGGAGGAAACTCGTGGCTTACCTGTTCTTAATCTAATCTCATTTTACACTTTTACAGTGGTCTGTACAATGTCTAGTGCTTATAATTTTAAACTATAAGCCTGACTCTGCAGGAGTTAATTGGGCAAAAGACCCATTGCCATTTCACATTAAGAGACTGAGAATTGGGTCTGTGCTGGGGTTTATGAGCCTTCTTTCCTTCAGCTGCAGTATGCCCAAGAACAGCTACCTGCTGACTGAAAACCAGCCCATTTTCAACCACCTTTACAGAGCACAGCTGAGTTGGGTGAATTTCTCCGAAGTGATTAAAAGAAAGATATTATTTTCTTCTGTGTAGGAGTAATTACTTTGCCAGGCACTCAATAATGTTGTCTTGACAAAAATAATATTTACAGTTTGATTAAGATGTTCCTGCACTCAACATTTTGTTTTTATTTGTGGTGAGATACATCCCCACAGGTAAAGGCATCTCTTCTAATGCCAGAAGGGGAGAGGGGGGAAAGGAGCTACAAGCCCTCCAAAGATTACAGGCTTCAACCGCCTCCTGGACCAAAAAAAAACCCCTATTATTTCTCAGACAGCTGTCAAAATCCTCAGCTCTGCCACTCTTGTGAGTTGTTTCTTGTCAACGTAAAACTCTGCTGCACTTTGAGCCTTTGAAACAGGGGCAAGAATGAACTGAACTAAATCTAACAATAACCATTGATACAGAAATTGGGGAGCATTGTACAGGTTGTTATGACATGGAAAGATGAGTGGGGATGTGTTCAAAAACACAGTGCCATTGTTACCCCTGCAGCATCCCAGCTCCTCAGAACCATATCTGCCCCTACGTGCTGCTCCTACGATCACATGGCTCTGGGGAGTTGGTGGAGTAGACGATATACACATCTATCATGTGAGGCTCAGCACGCCAACTGGCATCGCACTTCGCACAACCCAACTGAAGGAGTCAGTTGCTGCTAAGGAGGGAGATCCAAGCGTCCTTTTCCCATACAGGACAGGTGTCCCACAAACCTCAAGTCAACGTATTTCATATGTGATTAGGAAGGAGGGGTAGAGGTAACATTTTCATATCAACTCAAGTCAAATCTTTGGTAGAGACCTACTCTGAAGTGGGGCTGGAGTGAGTTGGAGAACTTCTTTGCAGCTTGTGTGAAATGTTCAGATAAAGCTTTTAAAATGCACGGCTCCATGGAGACCTCACCAAGTATTCCTGACTGGAAACCCACAGCACTGTACCTCTGCAGCTGCCAAAAAGCAGCCATTGAAAAATATGTCTTTTCCCATCAATAAGGGTAATAATTCCCTTCCCCAAGTCAGTGTGTGTAGCCCACAGTTTTTAACTAGCCTAGGCAAAACAAATAAGGTTGTGTCTCTGTTTTCAGAAAATCCGACAGCATGGAGAATTGAGATTGATATAAAGTTCCACAAAAACAGCCTAAAATAACTCGATGGGAGAGGAAAGACAAGAATAGTTTACTGGATTTGGTACAGAGAGAGAAAGGGAACAGGGAGTCAGGTAAAAGAAAAGAGGGTGTTTTTTTAAGCCATGAAGACACGTCTGATTTTGCAGATCAATTCTAGTAAGATAAGAGCAGAAGCAGCAGTGAAGGAATGCAGGACAGAAGAGCTGACTTTTGTTTTGGCAGAAGGCTAAATGAAAAGGGGCTAAACTGTGTGATTTAAGTGAAGAAATCAGGTAGTGCAGGCTTGGAAATTAAAGACAGGGAAAGAAAGTGGATGAATGGAAAACACTTTTGTAAAAGAAACTGAATGTAAAACTTCTAGCAACTGATGCCATAGCTACTACCAGTGTCTGGAAAACAGGATTTTTTAGTGCTTTCTGTTTCTTGCAGAATTTTCATAACATAAAAATCTGGTCTGTATTTTTCAAAACCCTAAATATAGGGGGAAAAATGTTCTCTGTCAGAGAGACTTTTTTGATTAATGAAGAAATGCAAGTGTAAAATAAACCATTCAGTATTGCGGAAATATTTCTTCAGTATATGAAGCACACAGTAAGTGCTCGATCTAGCTCTGCTTACAGTTCAAACCCACAACAAAGTCAGTGGAAGTTTTGAACACCTCAAAACGTATGCAGTGATTGAGTGTAATGTAATAATTGAATGTCAGTCTTTGGTATTGTCGAATGGGTATTTCCCACAAATCCTGACTGTTTTCACTCTCTCTTCTTGTTTCCTGACAGAGGAAGAAGTATCATGAGATGATCGGGGGCCTCTCTGTGGAAACAGGGTTAGGAGTCTCTGCAAATCAAGGTACATTCATCTGGTTTACCCCCCTGACACACGCTTGGGTACCCAGAAATTATTTGTACCAGTTCAGTTTCTCTAATTGCTTTCAGGTCCAGGGTAAGTTTGTTTCGTTAAAATTTATCTGTCCCCAGCAATTATTCTGTTTGGTGCAGAACTCGCTTCTGTTTTAGATTTTCAGGGAAAGAAAGAAAATATATATTAAGTCTCATTTCCTTTGGCTAGAAAATTACCCTAAGTATACATTCAGTTTAAAATGTCTGAAAGGAAAGAAGAAACTTTTCCTTGATACAGATGAATGTTTTCCCTTGTAATCTAACAACTAGAAATTGAATGAATGTGTGTGTAATTTTAGATCCCAAATCAAATACCGAACCAAAACCAATTTTTGAGAGTCCTTTCATTACCGAAAATAAAAGGCAAAAAACCAGCTGTCATAAACAAGTAATTATTTTAATTTTAATGCCACACTCCGTGGTCTGACAGCAATTCCCCTATCTGCAGTCTGTCCTTTCACTTATCTGATTTGGAAAAAAAAAAAAAAAGAAAAAAAAAGTATAAATCATGTTAAAGCAATTGCACATGTTAAATGAATCCTCTGGAAACTAGACACCGTCGCGCTGAAATAACTAGACGCTCTCTTTGCAGTGTTACTACGGCGAGACCTAGAGGGTGGAAATTACTGCTAAAACTCTTGAGGGAGTGCTTGCCGCCGCCAAAGCAACGTGCACGCGGATTTTCAGCTCGCCGACCTGGGGCTGTTTTGTCGGGTTTATACCGTAGTCCTCTCTCACAGCTCGCCCGTCCGACCTCCGATGCTCTGAGAGGTCAGCGGGACGCGGGGGGCGCCCCACGGGCGGGCGTGTCGGACCCCACGGCGGCAGCGCCCGTGGGCGGCGGCTGAGCGCCTCCAGGTCGCGCCGGGGTCTGCGAGCCCGGCGGTCCCGCAGCAGCTCCCGCTCCCGGGGCCGCTGTCCCGGGGCCGCGGCGGGGCGGGGGGAGGCGCGGAAGCCGGGTGGACGGTTCAGCCGCCGTGCGCGGTGGATGGGGAGCGGTGCCCGGCACAGCCCCCTATCGCCCCGCCGCACCGGGACCGGACCGGAGGGATTATCGGCGGCTTGGAGACCTGGGCGCGGTGCGGAGGGGAGGGGAATTAATGTATTAGCGCCTCTTGCTCCTGGCCCTGGCTGGGCCAGCTCCGAGACAGGGCTTAGCGCAGCGAGGGACCACTGAGGCACGATTTGAGCGGAGGGAAGGAGAAAAGGAAAACAGGCGGACGGCCAAGACCTGCACTAGCCCGCAGCTGCGGCCGCAGTCCCCGGTCCCCCGGGGATGCGTCTGCGGGATACGGCCCGGCCCGGCGCCCTCTGCCAAGCGGCAGCGCGCTCGGGGCTCCGCCGCCGCCCCGGGCTCCGCAGCGGCCCCTGCTGCCGCGCCCACGGGCCGCGGAGGAGCCGCACATCCCCCGAGGGGCTGCGGGCGGCTGCCCGGCACCGTGCCCCCGCTGCCGCCGCGGGCGGTCCAGGCTATTCTGGCCGCTCGTGGGCGTCTCTGCACCCCCGTCTTCGCGCACCCCGTGGGCGTGGAACGACCGTGATGCTCGGAGGCGGTGGCAGCTCCGGAGGGACGGGCAGGGGCCGAGGGCACCCCTGCTCGACATTAGCCCGGTAACGCTTCGCATCAGCCCCGCGCCGGCGGGGAGGGGGACGGGCGTCTCCCGTAAAGAGCGCTGGAACGAGGAGCCCAGCCCTGCCCGCACCCACACGCGACGCCTCAGCGCCACCGCCCTCACCCGGGGTGGGCAACCCACGCACGGCGCCAGGCGCCGCCGCCCCGCCCCTCAGCCCCAGCACAGCCCCCTCCGAAACACCGCCTGGCGGGGCGGGGCTGGCGGGCGGGGCGAGAAGAGGGGCGGCGAACGGGGCGCGCCCGTCCGCCCGCCCGCCGGGCTCCAGTCCGGGCTTTGTCTCCGCCTCCGCCGGAGGAGCCGCGTCCCAGGGGCAGGGAGGCGGCGGCGGGCGCCGAGGGGACGCAGGGCAGCGGCGGCCAGCAGCGGGCAGCGGCTTGCAGCGGCTCCACCGTCCTCGCCGCGCACAGTCCAATGCCCGGCAGCCCGGGGCGAGGAGCGACTGCGCTTTCCTGCCGTGGCACGGCGAGTGCCTCCGACCTAGGAGTTTTCCTGAAGCAGCCGTCACACCGGGAGCACTTTTGGTAGAGAGGGAGCAGAAGGAGACCCCGAAATGACTTACCTCCCGAAGCGCGACTGAAGGGGACTTACTGGAGTGGAACCGTAGTGGAATTTGGTTCTGGAGAGGAGTTGCTAACGCCTTTTTTTTTTTTTTTCTTCTTCTTCTCCCTGTTCCCTCTTTTCGCCCATTATTGGAAATGAACAAATTGCATTTGCAATTCAGAAAGTAGAAATATTAAATATTCCATCCCCCGGGAAGCACACATGTAGTAATGACAAAGGATTGCAAAGGAGAGAGTGGCTCCAGTTTCCCAGAGAGATCCCCTTAAATGGATTACTAAATGGGACACTACATCAGCTAGTTCTGTCCTCTAGCTGCCTAGATACATGCACCGAAAAGGTACAGTACTCCCCCGTCCGTATCCCTACCTAATGTTTTGGGGTTGCTCGGAAAAGAAGACTCCCAGGTCGCCCTGGCAGGCTCGGGAGGACCAAGGATGGTGTGTGGCTGAAGGCTGGCTGCTGCTGTCTCGACAGCGTTTGCAGCGCCTAGGGAGGAGAATAGCCGCCTGGAAGTGCACACGCTGCGCTTGCTGTTGCCACTTTCCAGGCATCTCATGGCTTCGCCTTTCTTTTCTTTTTCCTTCTTTTTCCACCCACCGCCTCCAACTGCTTAACGTGCTAGTCTTCCTCCTTAGCCCCTTGGCACGGCTTGCATGCGCGGTGCTCGGGCTCCTCTCCGCCTGCCCGGCCCCGAGCCCTGCTTGCAGAGGGCCGGCGGCAGGGGGTCCCGCCCGCCGGGGGGGCGCCGCGGAGAGCTGGGACGCCGCCGGGGGGCTGGGGCCGGGGTCGCCACCCGCGCACCCCGGGGCCGTGGGGGATCGTGTGGGGCTGGACGGGGGGGCGGGGAGGGGTGTCTTTGTTACAGGGACAACGTGGGCGCTCCGTGCTGAGGCGTAACCCCGCGGTCTCCGCTCTTTCATGCGGGGTAGTTGGGTTGCGGTTTCCGTGACCATTTATTTATTTATTTCAAGGCCGGGGTTGCGTTCTGCGGGAAGGGGCCGGGAACCGAGGAAACTTATTTCGCGGTGCAGCCCCCTGAGCTGCCACCGGCTTTGTTCGCGATCGTGGGCTTGGGCCGCGGGCTCCCCTCCCCGCCCGCTCCCCGCTGGCAGCGGCCGCCTTCCTCTCCGTCCGGCCTCGCCGCGGGAGAGTGCCAGCTGCTCTCTCTCCGTCCCGGGACAAGGATGGCTCTGGGGCAGGGCTGCTCGTCCCCCCTTTTCGCCGGGCGCCGCCAGGTTCTCCCCACGGGGCCGGAGGCTCTGCCAGCCGCTTTTCCCCGGCTGGTGAGTGTGGGCAGGCGGGATGGTCCCGGCCCGAGCCAGGGTGACATGAGACCCGTCGGGGCGACCCGGTGGGTGGGGAGCAACGCGGGGGAGCCCAGCTCCTCTCCCTCTGCACCCCGCGCCCTCGTCCTTCTGGTCCTTCGGCCCCTCATTTCCCTCCCGCTCCGGGAGAGCCGGGCGAAACGGTGGAAAAGAGAAAGTTTTTCTAAGGGGGAATAACAGGGCTGGCCGGCACAAAGGAGTTCCTGTTCGGCTGGCCCTCCCAGAGCGGGTCTGGGCTGTTTGCGCGGCGTCCTACACACACCCTACGCCGCCTGGGAGCCCCGGGGCCGGCGGTGGGGCGCGGGCAGGCCTGGCGGGGACCGGGAGCGGGGCGCCTTCGTGCTGGGGATGCTGAGGTGGGGAGGGATGCTGAGCAGGGAACAGGATGCTGCTGAGGGGAAAGGATGCTGAGGAGGGGAGGGATTTCCCCCTAAACACACACACCCCGTTCCCGGGTATGCACGGGCAGGGAAGACTCCCAGCTGAGGGCAAGGTGCGTTAGGAGCCGTGGCTGCGGCCCCGCATGAGCGGGAGCCCGCCCGCCCCGCGGGCCGTTCTGCCGGCAGCGTGCCGGGGACGCGGAGCCCGGGCGCGGGGGGCGACGGCTCGGGCAGCCGCTGGGGCCGGCTGAGGGTCAGCACCGCCCCGCGCTCCGCCGCCGGAGGGGGCGGCGAAAAGTTTGGGTGTCCTTCATCACGCGTCGAGAAAGTACCTGCTTCTTGCGAGGGCTCCACCGTCTCACCGCCTCTTCCTTCCTTCCTTCCTTCGTCCCCGAGGGAGGCGTCTCCCGGGGTGGCTCCGGCCGGCGTGCCGGTGCGGGGCTGGCGGGGGAAGCGGGGCTGAAGCTGGAGCCCGGTCAGTCCCAGTGGAGATGCCCTTCTGCCCACGGCCACCGCCTCTGTCCTGCCGGGGTCTTCCCAGGGTGAGTCGCAAGGCGGTAACTGCTGGGTTTTCCTTAGGCAAATGGCTGTTTTTCTAACCTTGACTGCTTGTTCAGAGGGAAATTTGTCCTCCTGTTCCTCTCCCGAGCTAATTGCTGCTTTTGAAGTTTGTAAACATGCGCGTTTGTGCCAGCGTCTGTGCAGCCCGATCTGCCGCGGACAGAAAATTATTTCACTAACAGAGCGGCAAAAATAAAGGCTTTAATCAGCTCTGTGATAAATTGTAAAAGACGCTAATTGCTGACTCTGCAAGGTGAATGCTTGGTCTTCCAAAGGAGCACACACGGCTTGCAGGTGTTGTAAATAATGAAGAGCTGAATCTCCACAACCATTTTCTGTCACAGAGCTGCATGCGATGGCTTATTACTTAACATAGATTCTGCTAACTTTTGTTTAGCATCATCCAGCAACTATATTAATTATTAAGCTAACCTCAAATATAGTAGCTAGAGGTGTGATTTTCCCACTGTCTTTGCAAAAATTAGTTCAGCGACTGGTTTTGGTTTGCATTCATTTAGTCTGTCATCCAGTGAGCCATTCTCATGCAAGTAATCTCTATTTGGCGGGTAAATCCTTTGGCATCAACGTGAGAAAGTCCAGCAGAGTCAGGCTGTTTTAATCTCAGAAGTCATGGAGATTTTGAGGAGTCTGTGGCATTTCTGTTGGAGTATGATTTAGGCAGCCGTTATCATGTTCAGGGCTTCCTTTGCCATTTGTTTTCAGACCAGAAAAGTAAAATGATCTTCCTCTGGTTAACTTCTGGGTGGTTTGGTTTTCGTGTGTTTGTTTTGGTTGTGGGTTTGGTTTTTTTTTAATTTAATGTATTGTGGGGCAATCTGGGTCTGTTCCAGCAACCCCCTTTCGTTATGGAAATGCCTCATACATGGTTGAAAGCAAATACTAGCTTCAGTAAGACGGGGAAGATTTGTTACTCTTAAAAAAGATACAGTTGCCAAGGCATTTCACTGTCTAGGATATAATTTTATCTAAAAGAAATCAATTTTAATATGATAGTTTCTCATGAGGTATAAGACAAAGAGAGATTATACTAACTCTCTTTAAAGCTCAACAATTTCCTGTGCATGAACATGCTGATTTCCATCCTTCCCCACTCTTCACTGGAGAAAATCTCTGGCTTTCATGGAGGTTTAAGTTCAGGAGCAAAATGCCCAGATGAGGTTTCTGTCTGAATGCTACTGTAAAGTATATTTGCAACATTTGGTTTTCACGCATTAGGAATCAAATGCTTGAAGCATGGGTGAATACTTTCAGAGAAGATGAATCATATGGTTACAGGTTTTCTATGTATTTTCAATGTCTACATTAACACTGTATATTCTTACTTAATAGCAAAACCAACCTTATCAACTGAACTCATACCACTTGAACCAAAAAAAAATTGGGTAGTAGCATCTGTGAGAAACACAACTAGCTAACATCTCTAGCTACTTGAAGATGAAAGTGAATATTAGCCATGATCCCCTCTTAATGTTTGTAAATAGAGGATAGCAGTTATTGGAGTTTAAGACTAAAGAAGGAGGTAGGTTGGGCTAGAGATGAGGAGTCGCCTTCATTGAATTTTTGAAAAGAAAGGAGAAAAAAAAAAAGGAAAAGGAGAGAGATCAAATTAATGACCTGTGATAAATCCAGACTAGAACTGTTTGCATTAAAAAGGAAGTAGGTGATTGTGAACTTGCTTGTGCATGTTTTGTGAAGGGAAGGGGAAATTTGTCATCTTGTTTTGAAGAGCCATACATAAATACACATGAAAGGAGTTCACATGGTTTACAGCAGGGGAGACATAAAATGGTTTAGGATTAAATTGACCTGAGCTAATACATGCCTCGCATTAAACTTGTTTGCAAGAACACATTGTTATACTATTCCAACAAATGTTTTCTGTGTAGTACCTGATTTCCATACATTATAGCAGAGTGCTGAAAACAAATAACAGGGTAAATTCTGGAAAATAACATTCAACTCTATTAAATGCGGCATATGCTAGAGAAAAGTTGAACTGTACTAAATCAGAAGGTTTTGGTATCCTAATTCGATACAGATACTGCAGTGTTTTACTTCCTACTATTCAGCTGTTGAGGAGGTAAATCTTTAGCCTATATCATTCCAAGTCTCATTCACCCAAGTAAGCTTTGATCACCCAACAAAGCCTTGCTTGCCTGAGTAATTTTCTGAGAGTAAAGGCAGTTGCTGAATTTTAACTCAAATAGGGACTTTTTCATGTTTAGGCCCAAATCTGAAAATACTGTTCTCTGTTGGGAATCAATACTTGGTGACAACCGGAAGGTATGGCGCAAGTACACTCGCTCTGGATTAACCTTCAGTGTTAAGTCAGACTTAGGTCTGCGTGTTGTAGAGCAAATTGCATCTAACAAATTCTGACAAGCTTTGTCTTGACAGGGCAACAGAAAAACAAGAGGAATAGTCAATCCTTTTTACGGACTGAGCATTTTATTTTCTTTAATTCTGTGTATCGGAATTACTCAGGCATGGGTGAGGCATACGCAGACTGTTTTGGCAGTAAGATACAGTCAGTAGTAGCACAGAGTCCAGCTGCTGATCAACAGCACGCAGCAACCACGAACCGTGTTCAAAGACAGAAACAAGCAGCTGGGGGAAAGCCTGGGCCTGACCCTGACACCTCTCTGTAGGAATATTTTTACTTTTGGCCTGTTGCACTAGCCTCATGAGTGAGGAACAGCTTAGGTGTGCGTAGGGTCTCCGAAGGCAGAAGTGGACTTCCCCAGTTCAAGTGCTAATGTGGCAGAGCAGAGTTTGCATGTCTTTATTTTCTTTATGTGCTGTCTTTTGGGGCAGCTAAACCCATTACTTATGGCCATGCAAGTAACTGAATGTTCACGTTTATACAGTGTCAAGGGATTGTTAATCGTCCATGGTGAACAATGCTTTGGGTTTGGGTCTTGATTGCAACATGGCAAGTATGGACGCACAGCTCCAAGGCACTGCTTTAGGATTTAAAGGGAAGAGTGCCACCTACTGAGTTATAATTATACACATTGCATGTCCTGTGTGTCTTCTGAAGTTCCCAAGCTGCTCGTTTGCCTATCCTATTTTAGCAACTGGAAGATGTGAAAGGATTCAATATTAAATGTGGTATGAGAATTGAGGGAGAAAAAAAAATAAGAAAACAGGTTGCACTTACAACCTCAGTGTGTTCTGCAGGTCTTAGGAGGGGTTCACTGAAAGGCAGACATAGAGGCATTTGCACTTTTTGTCACTTCAGACTTATAAAGGCTGCTAACATTTAATAGAGAGACAAACAGAAATAGGGAAGGGAGGGATCTGTGCCTCCTCCCATAAAATAATCATATTTTCAGCTTTCATACACCAGATGAATATAAATGAGGCTGACAGACTTATGCTCTGTGTAATCTAAAATTTAGCTCCAGCTATAGTTCAATAAAAAAAAAGGAAGCAGACACCAGTTTTTTTTAAAAGCAGCTTTCAGAAAAGGGAGAAGAAAACAAGAAAAACTCAACATGAATTGTCCCGTAATTAGCTGCAAAACCTCTTGAAGTCTTTCTCAGTGTAGAACTGTAGTTATTTATCAGCCAACAGGAGGGGTGTACTGTGCTCTACGTGAATACGGAGTCATTTTTGTATGAAAGGAATTTTCCCCCAAGCCCCAAAGTGTTTCTTTAATGGCTGAAATAGAGATGTAAAATGAAGTAGATAAACCAGCTATTAACAGAACTGCCAGTTGCTGTATCTCTAGAGTGAACACATATGGTAATTCACTACATTCAGTGGTGACCTTTCCTTTTAAAGTATTGTTAATAATAGGCATTTCTATATGAAGTATTTATACTAGGTACTTGAAATTCACGTATCGTGGACTACCCCATGCCATTTTAGGGTAGGTTTTGGTTTTTTTAGCTACTGACAAAATTGCTAGTGAGGAACTGTCTACAGAAATGCAGTTTTACAACATTCATGCAACGCTGAAGCTAATTGCAGCACATTGTGCGAGATCACATCAGATGTTCTTTCCTCGGTGTGGGAAGCCTTCGGCTCCTTCTCCCTCACCCTGCCCAGGTAAAGCCTTGCCTTGAGTGCAGGGTTATACCCTTTGTGCCATACGGGCAAAAAAAGCATTCCTGTGTTTTTGTGATCTCTGTAGCCAACTGCCTGTAGTGAAAACTTAATGTTTATGAAAGTGGAAAGAAATAAAGAATATTTTTATTATGCCCTTTCACCTTAGTCTGAGACCGTCTAGTGGATAAGGACTATAATACTAGTGTTTTTACTGGAGATAATACCAGAAGTTTGATTATGCGCTTAAAAAAAGGTATCCCTTACCATCATCAATTTTGCAATGACCCTGACAGACTTACAGGGCCTTCTAGTAATGAAAATATGTAGAGTATATAATAGATATGGTCGAGTGTTCCAGTTCAGCAGATGGGAAAAGTACTATCTTATATGAATTCTCAACACAATGAGAAAAACTGTGCCCAAATATATTCCTGACTGCAGCAAACATTATTTCTACTTTCTTATCGCCGCCTGTTCAGCTTCATTCAGATGTTCTCTATATTGAGTATTCCTATGTATGGATTTGATAGTCAGATGGGAAATATGCTGCGTTGCTTCTTTTCCTGTTGTTCACGAACATTTATCCGTTGCTTGCACTCGAGGCAGCCGTTCATTGAAATGTTAATGAGAATTTGAACAGTTTATAGTTCTATAGAATATTTTTTTTAGCAGAAAAAAAAATCTGTTTTGTTGATGCCTTTCAAAATATACTTTTTATTGGTAGATTGAGATGGATTCTATGCTAATTCCTTCTGCATTCCTGAATTATGGCCTAGCTAGGCACTGTTGCTGGGATCTTCATCTATTAATCATGGAAGCTGCTTTCTTATTCGGTTGCCATAGTTTCGGTGCCTCAGATAGTGTTGGGGTGCCTTGGGAAAGGCTTGAGATATACTCGGACTTGCAAGCCTTGCAGTTATTTTGGCAGTAGTAGAGCTCTGAAGGAGCAGGGAACAGCATCCAACATTATTCAGAGTTGGATTAAAAGAGGAAACTTCTGGATATGTCTCTCTGGACCTTGTTATTTGAACATCCAGCTGATATTTACTCCCAAGATTTCTTTTTGTTTTGTCTTGCTGGTAAAATTGTACACTTCAGAGACTAATGGCTACCTTTACCCATTGCACGAGCCAGAAAGGCTTTTCATTAGTTCTCCTGATAAATGGTTGGGTAAATTAGGGCATTTAGGGTTTCCTAAGCAATCCAGGTAATTTGTTTTACATGCTCTTTTAACCTAGCTACATAGAGCATGACATCATGTTTGAGACTGAGTTAATGTTTATTGTTACCTTAAATTTAATAAAATGACAACAAGTACCCTTTTGTTAGCTGCAGAACAGCTTGAATTACGAAGTAGAAAAGGGGAAATAAACTCTTTCAGAAAGACAGCACTACTCTTCCTTCTGCACTGTGTTGGCATTGGCAGTATTTTTTAAAAATAGTGGTTCAATATCTGTTCACAAATTCACCATTAAAACATGTATACTTTCAGAAATATGGAGCTGTGACTAGTCAGAAGCACCTTTTTTGAAAAATAAGAAAGATGGTAAGGTAGTAAATAGGTCTAACAGGAAGGTAGCTGGAAGACTGACTTGTCAATGTAGTGCTGAATCTTAATTATTTTGTCAGTTATGCATAATACAAACATCTTTCACTAAGCAAATCATGGTCTTGTTTTTCCTTTCCCATTGAGAAAAGATTTTCATCACTTCTTTGTGAGCAGGAGCAAACCACATGTTTTAGCAGGTATTTAAATCCCATTTCTTTTGCACTTTACAGTGTCTCTAGAATTAAGTGATTTCCCTCCAGTTCTAATAAAGCAATTTGGTTCGTGCACAGATAAGCTTGATACATATCTTCTGTTCACCAAAAAAAAAAGTCTTGAATATTCACATCAAGCAAAGAATCATGTTAAAAGCTGTGCAGTTTAGATTAAAGAATTCAGTATAATTGGAACTAATCTGGAAAATTAGCCACTTCTTAACTTTCAGATGGTTAGCTTGCATTCAAAGATGAGTTTTAAAGCTTCAGCTTGGGACTTTACTACACAATCTTGTCAATTTTTCAAGTGAGATCAACAAGCAGATTGAGAACATGTGCCTGTTATTTGTAATCCACCCTCAGGAGCCCTACCACTGAACAAATTGAAGTCCAGAAATTTCACATGAATTTTAAAGATGACAAAACTTGATTTGCTGGTAGATGCACAGAAAATCCGTATTTGTAATTTTATACTCTGATAGTATGGAAGTTTCTGTTTTGAAGTCTGTTTTTTGCATACTCTGTTGTATATGCATATTTGACATGAAATTAATCCCAGCCTTTTTCTTTTTAAACTCACGAAATGCATGTATCGAGCAGATTGACAATCTGATAAAACAAAATAATAGGCCCTGGTCATTTTGTTCACTTAGAAAAGGAGATGGTGATTGCATAAGAAAACTGTTACAGTGGAACAATATCTTAGGTCAGAAGCTTTAGAACTACAAATTCTGTTGTGTTTTTCTTCTCAGAATATATTGTTCTTCATTTAGTTTTAGGTTAGGTATAGAATCACTCTGTATAGAAATTAATTTAAGGAGTTCTGTAGGGTAGGTTTGTGCTTTCTTTAACATTAATTATTTTTATTGTTTATTGTTTAATTTTACCTCTAAGATGCAGAGAAGTGAGTGATAAGTGATTGTGTAGTCAGTAGAGAGGCCCAGCCTTGTTCCTGTTGGAGAGTAAAGAAGAGTTTCTACTGAACACCTCAGCAATATTGAACATCTCAGCAATTCGAGGCTACAAAGATTATCAGGGGGCTGGAGCATCTTTCTTATGAGGAGAGACTGAGAGAGCTGGGCCTGTTCAGCCTGGAGAAGAGAAGGCTGAGAGGGCATCTTACCAATGGTGATAAGTATCTCCACGGTGGGTGTCAAGAGGATGGACCAGACTCCTTTCAGTGGTGCCCAGTGATAGGATGAGGGGCAACGGGCATAGGCTGAAGCACAGGAGGTTCCATCTAAACACGAGGAGAAACTTCTTCACTTTGAAGGTGACGGAACACTGGAACGGGCTGCCTAGAGAGGTCGTGGAGTCTCCTTCTCTGGAGACGTTCAGAACCCACCTGGACACATTCCTGTGTGATCTGCTCTGGGTGAACCTGCTTTAGCAGGTGGGCTGGACTAGATGATCTCCAGACATCCTTTCCAACCCCAACCATTCTGTGATTCAGTAATAAGCCCTTACTCCATTTATAGTTCAATTTTGTTCTTTCAGTTTATTTTATGGTTGGTCACATGAGTTCTTCTGCATCCCCAAGCAGCTGAATTTTAGCATCAAATACTAATCTCATCAAGGAACGAAAATAATCCTTTCTGGGAAAGTAATTATTGCATTAGTGTCTTCATAGCAATGTTACAGAGTTTGATTTTCAAATCTTGCGTGTGTTAAATTGCATCTCACAGCCTGAATATTCCTGGAAGGCTAAAACTTGGCTTGGGCTGCAGGCTCACCAAGCGGCCTGAGCGAGAGGGACGTTGTCCCCGGCTCAGCCGCGGGCGTCCCCGCTGCCCGCAGCCAGTCCCCGTGCGTGAGCAGAGCGGACCCCTGCCCGCTGGCCCTTCGGAGCGGTGCGGCCCAGTCTCTGTGACCTGGTGGCGAAGTAGAGGTTGAGTCTCGTGGGATTATCTTCCTTCGGTAGTACTTCGTGAGCATGGCTAAATGCAGCCTGGTATTTGATTCAAAATGCCTTTTTCTGTTATATAGAGAGGATCACAGGCTGTTTAGCTGCAATCTTGAACCTCAGGTCATAGTCTTTATAGTACTGGCCTTTCATCATAGCTCTCTAATGAAAGAGGGGCATCATGCATTAAAATAAACTTTTAAATCAAGTTTTCTATATGAACAGAATTTGGAACTATGTGCATAAACTTCTAATGGCATTCAACCCACTCCGCTCCTGAATAATTTGTACTTATTAATTAGAAATGCACAGATTTTGCAATTACAGCATACTGATCCTAACCATATTAATCAGAAATGACCACAGTTAAATTGATTTTTAAAATTTGCTGGAGTCTGTTTTAGGAAGGTGATTATGAAACATATTTTTTAAGAACTGCGTCCACGCAGTAAGACTTTATTTTATAGAAATATGTTGTGCAGATGTTTTTTGTTCTTGGAAATGAATTAAAGTGGAGAGTCTTCTCAGGTTTTGTGAAGAAGTAAGAAGAAAAATTTTTTGTAGTCATTCTTCGGGATGCATGTTTTCTCACCTGGTAAAATTATTATTGAATTTGAATAGGAATTTGTTTTTCTTTAGAAAGAAATTAATAACTGAATCCTTAAAGAGCTGTTGTGGGAAGAGGAAAGATTTTCGCATGAGCAACACACTTTTTTATTATTATCTGCAAGGTGTTTCCTTTTAATTCTGTTGTAGGGAAGTTCAGCATGTTCAGATACACTGATTAATTCCGTCACGAGACGCGTATATTGTAGGGTGGTGTCGTCTTTTTTGCTTTATCCTGTTTTAAGTGTAAGACCTAGAGATACTGCCAGAACACTTCCTTTCCCAAGTACTAAAAAAAAAAAAAAAAAAAAAAAAAAAAAAATTAAAAAAAAAACCCAATCCTGTTCTTGTTCAACAGAATGTATAGTCCAAAAGGCAGACTTAGCCAACCTGCAGCTAATAGCCTGAAGGTGTGAGATGAAGGCTGGTGACTGGCTGACTGTGGGAATAATGCAGTTTTGATTTGTCAGAACATTTTTCTTAGAGTTCTACTTACATGTGTTAAAATATCTATCAGAGAAAAACTTTGAAAATAAAAGGCAAAGTGTGGAGTAAGAGTAAGTTCTCTGACACACAAATTCTAGTTCCTTTTCAGAGCGCTCTACATTTTTGAGCAATTGTTTTTGTTTGTGTTCATTTGTGTTTGTCATGAGCTTTCTTGTGTAGCTGAAATCCTGGACGTAACATTTGCAAAAAAAAAAAAGGGGGGGGGGTAGCACCCAGCTTAAGTGTTGTTTATGTGAGAGAGGCAATTCAGCCAGGCCCTTTTTGGTAACACATTGGTGGAACTAAATGTTGGTGATATGCTGCATAAGCGTGGAAGATGCAGACTGTATAACAACTGCTCTTGTCAGAGAAGGGGTCTGTAAGAATGCTTGCGTTGATTTACCTTGAATAGCAAATCAGTTCTTTAGACTTTTTTTTCTTCCTCTATAAATGGTCAGTATTCTGTTTTACTTTGAAACAGATGAAGGAATTCATTGTTGTCACAGTCAAATAACTTGAACTTTTCAAAATCTGAAGCACCTACATAGATGCTTACACCACTGTTTTTTCAGAAGGACTAATCCTGATGTTCTTCTTTGTGCAAGGCTCCCAAAATCCAAATATCTGGAATCCCACCTGTAAACATCTATTCAAACAAGTCGTCTTAGCTTTCATGAATATGTCATCAAAACCAATTACATTGCTCACATAGATAAGTGCAGAGGCACAAAAATATGGGTTAGCAGTATCTAACTTTTGATGTGTTAACATCAAACAAAAAAAATGAGGGCACGGTTTTGCTTCAGATCGCACGTCCATATTTATTTCACCAGGTATGGGATTTGTCTAGAAGAGCTAACCTTCGGCTTGTTCTTATCAGTGACATAAATCTTGCTGACTTCAGCAGGAGTTATTCATTACCAAAATCTAAAATTTCTGGAGGAAATTAATTAATGAGCAAATTAATACCAAAACCATCAAGGAGGCACTGTACTGTAATGGCACCCGTAACGCGGAATTGATATTTTAGCTTTAAAGAGTCTAGTTCTGGAAATTTTTCAGCAGTAAACCAGCAGAGAACATGTTAGTAGGGGGGCTGGAGTGCTACTTCGCAGCTGCACTGCCTACTTCTAGACAACCATCATATGACAACCTGCTCTGACAACTACCCACATTTGAAAAACAGGGTTGTGTAAGAATGAACGCAACACATTTACTGAAATACATTTATGGGAGGAGGGCTTTTAAAGATTTCAACGGATGGAATTTACTGAGCGGTAATCCATTGCATTTTCATTACATTGCATGTCAAAGCCTGGAAGAGGGCAAGTAACTTTTCTAACTGTTACCTAGTTGCCTTAGAAAATGCTACAGATTTCAAGAGAAAAAGACCTAAATGTAGAGGTATGTCTGTAACTAGTGGTACAGGATTTTTCAAAAAGACGGACCTAATTACTTAATAAGACTGCTTTGAAATTAAGTTCATCTTTTTGAAACACCCTGTATAGTGTCTAGAGAAACAGAAGAAGAGCTTGGTCACATATTTTTATACTGAAAGTGAGAAATGCACCTCTTAGAGTTTTCCAACGGCCTGTTTGTTCCACTGGGCTGTGTGAAACCTACTCGGAAAAGGCGCTGTGCTTTTTCCTTTGCAGGCAGCCTGCCCTCTTGTGTTCCAGGATCTCAGTGCAGACGTTTCAGGTGTCCAGATGATAACGAAGAGTAGTGGAAAAACATGGAACAAAACCAGGAAATGATGGACACAAGCCATGCTTTCCAAAGGCACTGATTTTGTTCATGCGTATGTGTGTTGTCTTACTGTTTGCAGTGCAAGAAGCAATATAGTTTTCAGCTTGCTTATACAGAGACATGAGAAAGTGGGTTAGCCAAACTGATGTGTGGAAAAGCTCTGCGAGTGAATTTGCAGCGATGGGTAAAGGCCGTAATGCATATGATTAAAGTGAGACATGCTGCCTACACAAGGAATTGCTAACAAGATTCTTTCACAGCTTTCATGTCTCAGCCCTGCTTTTACAGAAAATAAATTCATGATTAGTTTCAGTGGTTGCACTATTTTGCTAAGCCCTAGAGGACAGATGAGACAATCAAACTATACAAGTGCAACCAGTTGAACATAAAATAATACAGTTTGCACTATTAGCAAAACAGTGTCCCAGGTTAACACTTGCTTGGTCCATCTTGAATTCCTGCTCTCTTACTGCTTAGTTCTTTAATAATCACATGGAAAGGAGTCTAAAAGCACAGATTAAGCTAAGGAAAATCAGTTGCATTTTCGAGAGAGAAGGCAAGCTAGAAACAGATTTCATGTCCTTTAAACATTTCTTTTTTTTCTCCTGTTCAAACAGGAGGGTAGAAATTGCTTCAAGCTATTAAGTAGTTTCTCGCAGTATTTCAAGCACTTCCTCTTACTTATATGAAGCACATTTTCTGTAGCTCAAAAGAGCATTTAAATACTCTCTTGTGTTTAAAGAACTTCTAGAATTCAGAATTATCTAAAGTTTTTGCAAGATGCAGAAAAACAGACTGCAGCAGCTGTGTATTGTCCCAGTGTTTAGAAGAATAAATACATAGTAATTCAAGTAATTATTTATTTAAAAAGCCACTTAGAAATCAGCTAGAAATGGGTTTGGCCCACAATTCTAAGGCCATTTTAATTTTCAGTTTTCCAATCAATTTTTTTAACTTCTTGAGAAATAGCATGCATTTAGATTTTGCCTCAGGTCAAGCCCATAGGAACTCAGTGCTTATTTTAAACCATTTTGTTTGTGTCTTGCTTGAGACACAGCATCTTTCAGCCTCATTTTCTTAACAATAGTCGTAGTATATATGCAGAACAGGCAACATGCAGTTTCTGGAAGTGGTTCTTTTAGGATCCAAGAGTTACTTTTGCATTAACAACTCAAACCCAAGTTCTGAAGTCCTAACAAAAAGAACTTGCCAGGGTTAGCATGGCATGTTTTGGTTTGGTGGTTTGTTTTTGTTGTTTGTTTGTCTTGCGAGTTGTTTTACTTCAAAGCAATATACCCATGGAGAGAGTTTTATATGTTTTGGAGTAATTTTGCTCCCACAACTCCTGATCTCTTGAGATCCACACAGGCTGATAAATCAGCAGAAAGGCGCAACTGGCTGATCAAGATGACTCGGCTCACGTGCTGATTTTGGGTCTCTTCACTTCCCTTGTGGATTTAAATTTGTGCCTCCCCTGAATCTGTTTTGCCAGGGTACAGTGGACTACCAACTGGGGAAGACCCTTCTGAAAAGGTGGCATGTTTGGATTCTGCGATTGCTCTATGACAGATGTTCACTTCTGACCCCAGTTCACACCTTTACTCTCTGCTCAATCTGTACCTCAGCCTTAGATCTGCAAGCCTGCAGGTGGTTTTAGGCAAAGCCTTGTTTAGAATGCTGCTGTCAAGCAGCTGGCATTGTGTGTAGGAGAAAGGCAATGTGTTCACAAAGAAAGCACTCAGTTCTTCAGTTTCTGATCAGGTCTCATTTTTTTAAGAAAAAATAGCGAGTAGAGTGTGTTTAAAATGTGTCATGGCTAAAATGTCTAGAGACTTAGGACAGAAACAACTCAAATGCATACATAAATAAATGAGACATGCCAAAAGAATTATGGAAGACTCAAAGCTTTCTCTTCATGGGTACACTGGGAAGGTGATGCATGGAAATTCATCTGCAGATGAAGTTGTTCCCTGATTGTTTCACTTGCACCTGTTACCTGCTGGTAAACCAGGCTGTTCAGACCAGGCATTTGTTTATTTAGACTTCTGCTTTATGTGAGCTAGTAATTTCAGGTTTGGAGAAGTTAAGACTGGAAGCCCCAGCTCTTCTCAGTACAAATCACAGCCTCTGTAAGTATCTGTCCCAAGTTCATCTCAATATTGACTGAATAGCCTGGAAAATCAGGAGGTTGTACATTGGAGACAGTGTTGGATTTTCAGTGCAACCAGCACAAGGTGAGAAGAGATGGAGAATATGTTGTACCACCAAGTCATGTTGCCAAGAGTTGTGTCTCACCAGCCTCGGCTTTGTGGACGTGCTTCCAGCTCAGGTCTCGGTGATTCAGACAAGGAACGGGGGTTTCTGCAGCTCTGCAGTGAAACCAATTAGGATCAAACAGAGGTGCCACTGAGTGACAAGGCAGCTCATACTAAATAGACAGATTATCTTTTAAGAAATAGGTGGACCCTCCATAAACTATTATGTTACTTTCTCGTGATGGAACCTGTCGTCTCCTAGGAACGTATGCAGCATTTCCATTGACATCAACAGGTGTGAAACACAGACACTGTCTTTGGCCATGGCTTTGGCCTAGAAAACACTAGGACGTCTTAAAGCGACTGCTGTAATTCTCTGCTTTAAACTCCATTGCAACTTTATGTTGTGGTGTGAGATACAAAAAGGTTAAACGTTTTTTCTGGAACCTGCAAGAATAAATGGAAAATTACGGACAAGATGTCTCCTCTAACTGCAGGGAAAAGCCTTACTTTTATCAGTTTAAATGAAATCCTCTTCTTGAACCGAGTACTTCATACCTAATACATTTTTTTTTGGCACTAACTCAGCAGGCAAAAGATGGGAAGCTGTGTTGTCCTGCTGAAGGGTACATTGTAGGAGAATAAGTAATAGAGAATTTATCTACTTCAATATTTGTGGTGTCTTTGAAGTGTTAATAATATTTGGAAAAGTTTATACATCAGGTTAATGCCTGCTCTGTGAGCTTGTGAGAGAGAGAAAGCTATGAATAATTTGCTGATTTTTTTTTTTTTCCATAGCAAAGCCATTAAGATGGTCCGGGCTCAGGTATCTCTTTTATCTTGACGACATTTTTTTTGACTGAAGCTTCACTCAAAATATTTTAATGACGAACAAGGTGCTTTTGGTAGGTGCTCCTCACTTAATGAAGTTGAAGTTAAGTTTATGGAGGTATATCAGTGCTTTTGGTATATGTAATCTCTCAGAAACATTATCTTTGAAAAGTTAACATCATGACTAAGTCAGCAAGTAACCCACAAACATTGAAATTATGAGCAGGGACAGGTGTGGTACCATACTGCTCTTACTGGATCTCTACTACCTCCTGTAAGTGGTGGGACAAACGCAGATATGTAGGCTAACTTTTAAGGAAAAAAATGGTTAATAGGAAGCAAGGAATCATAGAATAGTTTGGGTTGGAAGGGACCTTCAAAGGTCATCTAGTCCAACCCCCCTGCCATGAGCAGGGCCATCTTCAACCAGATCAGGTTGTTCAGAGCCCCGTCCAGCCTGGCCTGGGATGTCCCCAGAGATGGGGCATCCACCACCTCTCTGGGCAACGTGGGCCAGTGTTTCACTACTCTCATTGTAAAAAATTTCGTCCTCATGTCCAGCCTGAATCTCCCATTATTTACTTAACACCATCAGCCCTTGTCCTGTCGCAGCAAACCCTGCTGTCCCCATCTTTTCTGTAGGCCCCTTTTAAGTACTGAAAGGCCGCAATAAGGTCTCCCCGAAGCCTTCTCTTCTCCAGGCTGAACAACCCCAACTCTCTCAGCCTGTACTCACAGCAGAGCTGTTCCAGCCCTCTGATCAAGGAAAGTACTGAAAGGTTGAGGCTGAGGGGTGGAAGGTTTCTAGAAAAGAATGTATTAAGGGAGTAGCTGTACGCATATATCCATGCTGGTACAGAGGGGTAGCCAAAGTGCCGAGATATAGCAGGGGAGGGCAGGATAAAAGTGCTGTATCTTCTCTACCTTACAAACCAGCAGTATGCCGTGGGATGATTCTTTTCTGATGAGCTGTCACCCTCTAAAGTATATAGGAAGCTTGGAGTGGAAAAAGCAGATGGTACAGGGGAGATGCAAGTGACATGGCTTGTCTCTCTGCCTGATTTCTTTACCCTTCGTACAGAATTCAGCAGTTGGGGGAGGAAAAAAGCCCAGATGGGACTCTCCTCTGTTCCCACACCCTCCTCCCTCCCCTGGGAAATCTCACAAGACTCCTTCGACTTCTCTCACAAGCTATTGGTAGAGAAAAGGTGGTTTTCCATCATTGCCGAGCATCTTGAGTGATTGGCTTGGAAAGGCGGGGTTTTTTTCTGTGGAGAAGAGGAATTGACATGTAGCAGTGCAGAGGTGAGGCATTGAAAAGAAGTACAGTAATCTTGTTGTAATAAATCCTGGGCAAAGAAGACGACTTCACAATATTTGTATTTTGAGGACTGTATGATCTTCTGGCTGCCAGGCCAACAGTGAGTTGATGTGTTTACAGCTATGAGAGAAGGGCATTGGCATTACCCTTTGCAGCTGGTGGTCAGCTGTCTGAAACAAGTTCATGGCTTTTCGCCAGTTTCCACTGAACTACTAAAACTTCCTTTAAAAAGAAACAACAACAAAAAAATCCCTGCACCTGGCAGTGTTTAGGAAAATTGTTGGTAGCCTCAGCAGGAACGCAAAAGCCTAGCTCAACACAGAGTTTTAAATCCCTAAAAGTTAGATTTTGTTATAATATACCTTTAAAAAAAAATGGCAGCCTGTGCTTTTGAAGATAGGGTTTTTGTGGGTGGAGAAGGGAAAGGGAGAAGCTGGTGGCTCTGAAGGCAGGAGGGCACCTGGTCTCTGGTGGACCCAAAAGTTGCTGAATGAGCAGAACTCGTCTTTGTGCGGGCAGCAAGAATAGGGTTGGTCTTTGTGGAAGGGGAAGAATAAGGTTGATGCAAGGATCGTAATTTTAAGGTGCGATTGTCACACCATGGCTGTAACTGTTGGTGTACCAGGAGGCATGTGAACTTCAAAGCCTCTTTTCCAGCTCTGGACCTGTATGTCCACAGAGGAAAAACCTGGTGAGCTGGCAGCTCTGGAGTGATCCAGGGGTGCGCCGTGTGGCCGGCCTGGTAGCACCAAGAGGCAGGGCAGTGTGTGTGGCAGCTCTGCCTGCATCGTGGTAAACGTGAGCAACCTGGTGTTTGTCACAGGTCTTAAAACTAAAACTGAGTGTAAAGAACCCTGCAGCAAGCAAGCAAGCAGGATTTTTATAGCGGTTTCCAGGAATGAAATCAAACCTCAACTGCAAGGGAAATATTCTCTGCTATATTCGAAGTTTGTGTACAGAACTTTTCAAATAAATGCTCTGTAAAAATGATTTAATTCTGCTGTGATTATGAACTTTCTCAAACATGCTGTTTCACGTTACTCTCTTAAATAAATTCTATTCCTAACAGCTGTGACTCCTCAAGCCCTTCCCCCCTCCCCCATTTTATTTTTTCAATGGAAAAGAGTTGAAGAAATCCCCAAATTATTGTAAATGAAGATTTTGCTTGTACTTCAAGATAAAATGTGCTTGACAACATCCTAGCAATAATTAGGTGGACACACTCCTGCTTGGAGAGGCTGCAGTGAACTGCCTTTAGTTCAGACAAACAGACTTTTCAGTTCCTGGAGCGCTTTGTGAGTATTAGTTGCTGCACGCTGAACAAGTACTAAAATCTAAGTCGGTTGTAAACGATGCTGCTCCGTGACAGCCTGTTTGAACCCAGATGCAGGCTGCCGTGGCTGCATTGTGAGTTACTCCCCCAGCCACCCCGCAGACTAGATGCAGACACTCACCAGCTCCCACACACACATATATATCGCATATGTTTTCTGACGGTGGTGTTTGTGAACAAACCAACACAGACACGGGTGGTGAACAATGTGATGCTCTGTGGGTCAAGACAGCGATCGGATGCTGAGGACAGGCGTTGTCTTTCCCACCTGCTCTTCCTTCATGCAGAAAACACACCCGGTTAACGGAGAAAGGATGTGCTCTGCCTATCATGCTCTGTGCTGTCAAATCCATTGCTTGGCTTCCCCCCAAATATGCCAAATTTCACTTTATGGCACAGTGTGCAGCAGAGTTTTGTCTTCGTTAGGAGGACAGGCTTCCCTTTCCCCAGTTCTGCCATCGACTGCTGGTGCTGCCAGCACTGGGTGACTTTCTGCACGTGTGACTGCAACCTGCTTCTCTGCAGTCCTTGATGTAAGCAGGGGCTGCAGGCATACTTTCCTATACAGCTCAGCTAATGAGCTTGTCTGCTAATTAAATAGGAAGATGAAGCTGGCAGTGTCTTTGATATTTATTCTCAGTGTGGCCCTTTTGACTTGTTTAGAGTTTCAGGGTGGTCTTGAGGGAAGAGGTTTGGTAAGCAACTGCTGAGTTTGTATTATGCTTTATCAACATTGAAATAAAGTTTGCAAAATATTGTTTTGTCCCTTCTAAGCCAGATAATGCAGTATAATTTAAAAAAAAAAAGTAAAGCTTAACCCAGACCCAACTTGCAATTTAGAAGCAAACAATGCCATGTGGGAAAGTCCTTTTGAAATTTATTAATGTTTTTGTGTATGCCACACATGTTCATTGACATCCGTAATGAACATCAGTCAGAGGTTAAACAGCATTTATTACACACTTTTGACCACCTTACTTGCACTTTGCTTCCTAATTCTCACTCAAGATTACTTTAACCATTTCAGCCTTAATGAACAGCTTCAGGCAGCTGCCATTTTCTTAAAGAAAAAAAAAAAAAAAAAAAAAAACAAAAGCTAAAAAAGCTAGCCCAGGATAGGAAGGTTGCTGTTTACCCAGGAAATGAAGAGAGTCCTACCTAGAAGTACATTTGCCAAGGGTAAAGCAAATTTTTTCTGAAGGTAGGAAACAGGTTTAAAGCTGAGATCCTCTGATCTGGTAGGATGAGAGGCAGGTGGCCGGACCCCCAGGTGATTTGTGTCTGCTCACTCTCTGCTCCTGATCCAGCCTCAGTGCTCTGCAGTATGCAGGGCGGGAGATTTCCATACCTCCAATGAGAAAGACGCTACTTGCCATCAGAATGTTAAGTATTCGTGTGCTTAAAAAAGCTAGACTGGGTCATTCCAAGATCTGTAATTTTTAATTAGGTACTGTTTTTTCCTTCTTTCCCCTCTTTATCTGCCTCTGTAGATAGATGCTAGGTAGCTAAAGCACTGAAGCTGGATATTCACAAAAATATGTGAAAAACGGTACAAAGCTGTAAGACAGTTTAAATATGTGAAATGCTACAAGGATTCAGTACTGCTGCTTCTGTTCGTGGCTCTTCTCTGGAGGTTTGTTCATCATTGTTGCTCAAGACAGGATACCAGGATAGATGTTTTTCTGGTCATAGTGGCCAGTATGTCCATTCCAATGTTCTGATGGTGTGGATAGTTTTGGACATATGCCTTGGTCTGCCATTCAGTGAAAGAGTTACTGCTGGAGGCTTGTATGCAGTTTGAATTAAGAAATTTAATGTTACGACACCAGCTCTTTGCTGGGGTCCGGTCAACAAAATAATAAAGGAAAATTTGAGATAACCATATGTCACCTTGGTGGCACGGTTA
The DNA here is from genome assembly GCF_036013445.1 of Caloenas nicobarica. Lineage (NCBI taxonomy): Eukaryota > Metazoa > Chordata > Aves > Columbiformes > Columbidae > Caloenas > Caloenas nicobarica. Next base: position 35,674,375 of record NC_088284.1, read on the forward strand.
TTTTCACAGACTTTCCATACAGCAGAATTATTTGTGACTTCCCACAGTTACTTCACAGTGCTAATTTCAACCCAAGAATTAAAGAACTGCAGGTCTACTGGTATCAATTAATACCTGAGAGACCAAGCCTGCTTGTAACCTTTTGGCAGTCCTGGTAAGCGGTGTTGAGTGTGTGGTAACCATCAGGCTATGTGATCCATTTCAGCTGCACTCATTAAATGGAAACAAGGGCTGCTTATATTTGTATCTTCTGTATGAGAAAATTTCAGGTTCAGAAATCGGCATTAGGATCAGATTGTATTAAGAGAGATTATGAAAATCTGCAAACATTAAGATTTGTGTTCGGGTGAATGGTGTTGAAGGATAGATTTGTGTTATATAGGATAATGTCTCTAATTACTTTTTGGTAGTTCATTAATATTCAGTATGTATGAGAACTGATCTAGACGTAAAGTAAATGGAAATGTGGCTAAATAATTTTTATTTTTATGATCATGTACAAGAGGAATGTGAGTTAATTATCAGAGATCTCTTTATAGGCCATACATGGGCAAATTGGACTGGCAGGGAAAGCACTGTAGGTAGTTATTTTCATTCTGATCCTTTCAATGATCAAGACTTGGTACTAA